>NW_010391090.1:44332-49508 GCF_000710305.1 Buceros rhinoceros silvestris | reverse complement strand
CAGGAATTTTTGTTGTATCAGTCAACCTAGGCTGATTAAAAAATACTATCCTATATAATTCATTTTCCTTCTGGTCTTTGAAGGCATGACTATTGATTTCCTTCTGGGAAAGTACTCCAAGAAGCTTCAGGCTTGACAAGCTCCTTCTCCGTAAGAGCTTGTGTTGTTCAGTCTGCGTTCGTTTTCTGGTTCTAAGTTGGGAAGTTTACTAACTCCATGTTATACTGGATTAAAAGGTCAAATCTTTCTGAAGGCATACTCAGATGAAACTTCTTGCCTGCAAGATTTCTTTCTCTGTATCAGTGCTGAAGAAACCCAGCATGTGTATGTTCGAGTCCCAGAATGGTGTTGCTGTCTTAAACTGCAGCTTCAGGGCCCCTGATGTTTCTCTGCAGTACTGTTCACCCCGTCTTCATTCTGTCTCTTTTTTTCTTCTCAAACTTCCTTTTTGAGAAACCAGAACTGCATCAAGTATTTAAAACGCTATTATGTCATGGGAGTGTACGTTAACAAAATACTATCCTCTGTTTTATTTGTTTCTTAATGTGCTCTACTTAGCTATTGAACTGTGGTTACCCAAGTTACCCATTATAACTCAGATCTTTAGCTGCTGAGTGGTGACAATTACACCTTTAATTTTGCATGTGAAATTAAAGATTTTATTTTCCAACATGCGTCATTTTATCTACTTTACATTAGCAGAATGGTGTATGGCATTCATTCTGTCCTGCTGCTGCTATTGCACTTGTAACTTAGATAATACTGTTTGGTTCAATGTTTGCTTAAAATGCTGGACTGCCTTTTGCAGTACTAATACACTGACGTGTTTTTAAAATTGGGAGGCTAAACATGGAACATGGGGTATTTGGTCTTGCATGATATAGTAATCTATAAGCCAGTAGAAGAATTATTTCTCCTTTTTGAAATGTTACTAAATGAAATGACCTAATAAAGGTAATCTAAACATATTTAGGTAACGTATGTACCTTTATGGTGTGAAACACAAAATAAGCTTTATTGTAACTGTGGAAGACTTTCAAAACTAAAATAACATTACCTTCTCCAAGAGGCCCATTTTTGTACAGTAGTGAATCCTTCACGTATCTCAGAGTTCATAGCTAGTGTTTCATCGCTAGTCCCTGATGAAAGCTTGAAAGTTTAGCTCAAACAAGGATACAACTGCTGCTCAAGAATTACAATTCAAATAGTTGAATATTGGGAAGGTATGTTGGAAAAATTATTACATTGTACTTGTTTAGTCACTGTTCAGCGAGACCAAGCAAGCTTTTTCTCTGAACCACTTATTGTTATGAATTTTCTTAAATTCTAACTTAATCTGGTTTTGGAGCCAGTCTTTCTTGTCTCCACTACCTCATGATCCATGGTACTTCCTTTATCACTGTGGGGATCTTACACCTTTTAAGTTGTCTTGTAAATCTGTAAGTCAAGGACTAGTGAAGGTCTCTGTCTTCAGCATGAAGGTCAGCTGAGGGCTGAGATATTAGTGTTTTCATCCATAACTGTAATCCAGATTCTGTGGAAAGATGTTTTCTGTGTGGAGATATGCAAGAACCTGTAAACTGCTTTTATCAAGTACACTGGTATCTGCATGTATGTTCTTGGTAATTAAGATGAACTCCATTTAGAAATACAGAGTAAAAATCTTACCTGTGTGTCAGTGCTTGCATGTTAGTATGGCAGAAGATAAGTAATGTACTAATTGTAATAATATAAAAAATTCTAATGGTCCAGTGGATTAAATGATGCTCTAAGGAAACAGAAGTTCAAAAGGGTTCTTTGGTTAGGGATATCTTAAACTGACTTTTAGCATAATTTCATTGCTTGTTTAAATGTTTGCAAATATGTAACCAACAGTCTTTGTTTAATACTTAATTGAAAAATTTTTTTAGCACATTAGGTAGAATCATCAAAGTGACCCAAGAAGTGATTGACTACAGGGCCTGGATTAAAAAGAAGTGGGGGAGCAAAATTAATATATCACCTGAACTTGGTAGGTATAGCAGGAATCTTTGAAAACAACTTAAATTTTTTTCTTGAATTCGATGTTATTCAAAATACTCATGCCTTGAAATTTATCACGTTCAGACATGTAGGGGAAAAAAAGAGGAATCTGTAACTTTCTAATCCTAAGAATAATTTTCTCTGAACCTGTTTTTCAATTACCTTGTTAAATGGCAGCTCTTCTTCGACTCCAAGGCACGTGTATTTGTATTCTGTGCTCTTAAATGTTGCTTATGTTTTCTGTTAACAGATAATAGGTTGAAAATAAGAGACCAGATAGCTCCGTGCAATGGAGAACAGCAACAGAACAGAGACTCCGAACCAGCTTACAACCAACGCTTGGCTTTGTCATTGGCTAGTACACAACAGTTATCCTCTGGCTCATCGGCCTCTTCTGTGTCATCACTCTCCGGCAGTGACATTGTAAGCTTTTTCTTTTAATGGGTTAAACTAGTAAGAAGCAGAATTTATCATACTCTTCAAAGCCTCGGCTGCAGTTAGTGTGATACTATCCCTAAGCTGCTAAAGCAAATTAATAGCTTCCCCTGTTCAGAAAAAATACAGAAATCAAATATTTTTTGATTAAATGTGTCTTAATTCCATCCTAAATCTTCGGTACTCTTTACAGTAGTAGTTAGGTGTAATAAAATATAATACTCTAAGTTAACAGCTTATTAAGTAGAAGAGTAGAAATAGATCTTCATAAATCTTATGATCAAGCAAAATCTCTCATTGTCACATTCTGGTCCTTTTTTACCACACCCCAAATTGAACATGAATATATTGTGCTGTAAAGGTGAATGATGTTCCTTACTATTTTCAGCCAAGCACTCAGTTCAGGTTTTAATGGTAATGGGGCTCTCACATAAAGTCTTGCTGTCAGCTTCCTTGTTTGAAAGTGCAATTCAAAAGTAGTTTCTGGGCTTTATTGTAACTTCCTGGAAGAGAAGGAAGGTATGTTCCCAAATCTTAAGATTGTGTAAGGTATTTTTGTTTCGATACAAAGTTAAATCAACACAGAATTGGGCAGTGCAGGGTATAAAGCCCAGAAGTGCATTGCATGGCATGAGGTGCTCATTATAAATCTATTGAAGCATTCTATGCTAGGTAAAGCTATTGACTGGATCAAGACGTGGTGTCCAGTTAACTACAATAGTGAATAAATGCATGATGCCAAGAAAGGTCCAAGTACCTGTTTCTAGACTGATTTAAACTGGTCAAATATGGAATTAAAAGTTGGGAATTATATTCAATAAAAACTTCTGAGGGACAAGTGCTTTTTTCATATATGTTCTGGTTACTTTCTGTAATTCCTTTACACTACTGAATTTTTTGTGTGGAATTGTCTTTTCCCTCCACTTCCAGTAAATGCTTTAGTTGCACCATCTGGCTAATGGAAAAAGAACAGCATGATGCTTGCCAGTGATACTACTTGTCATGCTCCATGTTTGAGTATGTCAGTGTGTAAGATTTTGCTGTGCTACGTTTTATGAAAAAATGCAAATACTTGCTTAATATTGCGCACTTCTGATGTAATGGGTGGTGAGTGGTTATGACCTCCCCTTAGTCCCTTTTTGCTTGATATCAAAGATGAAACTTCCTTGGCTGATGTCAGAGAAATTAAAATTGAAAAGGAAGTTCTCAGCAAAGACCTGCAATGGGCATCCACAAAGTAAATGGAAACGCTGCCCTTTCTAACAAAATAAAGACTCATGTGCTTGTGACAGACCCTAGTTTAATCCCTGGTCATTTATTGGTATTCTGTCCTTAGACAGCTGGCATGTTATCTTAATTTGGAATGGAGTGGCAGGTTTCTGACAAATAAGTGATGGGATCACTATTCACTCTTGGATATGTGAGGATGAGCTAGTTGCGGGTGAGGAGTCCTGGTTTTGAGGAGGTTCTGTGGCATAATACTATGCCCAGGTTCCAGCAAAGGAACCTCTGGTATGTGTGACGGCCAATATTTGTGCCAAAACTTCTGGAATGCTGCAAATAGGTATGATACAGTGAACTTTGGTACCATCTTCAGAACAGGGGAATATGAATGTATTTCATCTCATCACTGGAGAGTTTTGTGTAGTGTTAGTTCTGATCTTGCAGAAGGATTGTTCTTCAGGAATGATTCTGATTTCATTTAAAGTTAAATCTTCTGAAATTCTCTGATACTGAAGGCTGAAAGCAAGGTACAGGTTATAAAGAATACAGGAGACAGGGACATTCTAGAATGATGGTTTGATCTCTTCCTAATAATTAAGGTTTTATTTTAATAGCAAAATATTTATCCCCGTCATGTCACTGTTAACCTTAAGCACAAGGTCTGCATCAAGACAATGTTTCTGGAGGTATTTTACATGACTGTAGGGTACCTTTTGCTGTGTATAAACTACGAGATCTTAGCTGTTGAATTAGAGGGATTTGATAGTGTATGTGCTTTTCAATGTACTGCTAAGGTTTCACTGGGAGAAGTGATCAGCTGCACCTTGACATTTTTGAGCTCTGCCTACCAATATAACAGAAGTCAACTTACGTGTGTTGAGGAAGCTTGTGACTTGGTCATATTGCTCCTTTCAACTTCACCTTGTGCTGAAGTTCAAACATTCAATCCTTGCACTCTAGCACAAAGGTAGCTGTATTCTGAAGTCACCACAGTACTGTACACTGGACATAAGTCTGGACGCCTTGCATCTATTTGTCAGTGGATTCTGGAAGCATTGTCAAAGCAGTGCAGTATCGCTCATTGGGATCCTAGAATTTTTATTAAACCCTATAGGTTAATAGTTGGTTGTAACAGCAGTTAGTTTGATTGTAATACAGCATGCTGTATGGTTCTTAAAGACTTTTTTCCTTGAAGTTCTGGCAGCATTACAGATTTTGTCTTATATTCCATAAATATGGCTCAGCAGCTGAATAGAGAAGGCTCCTGGTGTCTAGGACATATGGGCACTTCTAAGATAGCAATGGTTATAGATTCATTCCAGCAGCAGGAGAACAGGTGTCAGAATAGAACAATAAAAAGAAGCAGTTTCTTCTGGAGACCTGATTGGCATAAACCAGAGCTACTATTTAGAAAGGAGCCTCTCAACTTTTGTACATACTCAGGAAAATGGAAGCATAGGGATATAAGAGCTTCAAGTTACTACCCTGAGTTCTT
>NW_010391090.1:39385-44214 GCF_000710305.1 Buceros rhinoceros silvestris | reverse complement strand
CTGCTGCCATTTTCCTTTCTTCAGGGACAATATTGATGGTAGCCTGAAGATGAGAATTTATATACCACTGAGGAATGAGAGAACTGCCTCCTTCAAGGATGACCTTCTCTTCCCTATATATTTTAGATGTATATGCTTTTCCTCAGTACACTGCCTCATTTGAGGCTGATTGCTTTCATCTCTGTGTCCAGGATGACCTTGCGGGGTAACCCTCTTCTGGGCCACTGTCTACACAGCGTAAAACTAAGAACTGGATCTAATGAGACTAAATCAAATAAGACAAATCAATTTGTACAAAAAGTATCCTTTTATGAATTTTCCAAGGCAGCAAAGCTCTTCCTGAAATGAATTACGCCAGTGCTATTTGCCTGGTGCAATTCCACTGGTGCTGTCTTTAGCAAACTGAAATTGTAGTCACAAAAGAAAGCTTTCCTAAGGACCAGTAAATTTTGGGTCAAAGACTGTGTAGAAAAGAAATGTCTTCCGCTATCACTATTACTATTAGTGAGATAGCTGTTCAGTTTGCGTTGATCTTACTGTATGGGTCAATAGAGATAGCTCTGACTCTTCTTACTGGTACTTCTAAGGTAGTTCCTTGCAAAATTGCCCCACCTGTTACCTCAGCTCTGAATAATATTACTGATCAGAAGCAAATGGAGGAACACATGGAAAAAACCTGTGGATACAAGGAATTTGATCATTGGAATATATTCGACTGCATGTTTTTCTGGAGTCAATTATCAAACTGATCTGTGTAGTAAGTCTTTTCTCAGCAAAGCATTCTGCTGTGCAGGTATTTACAGTACCGTATGCTGCCCTGACAAAAAGGCAATACATACTCTTCACTTGCTTAAGCAGACAGGTAAGTAGCAAAATGCTATGCATTTCCACGTGGTACAACAAATGCTGAAGCAGATAAAGAAAGATGCTTTAGAAATATCTTTGCCATCAAGGACTGTGCAAAGCGTGTGAGGTTTTTAAGTCTATGAGAGCAAGATTCAAACTGTTTCACAATAGAAAATATGCTTCTGGCATTAGGAAATCTCACTTCAACCTTCATACTGAGTTAAGAGATTGTTATGAGAATCTGAAACCAGATGGAAATGAGCTATGTTCGCCCTCAGCGCTCTGCTTGTTCTGGCTAGTTGCAGATGCCAGCCTGAGAACCTAAGCAGTGAATAAATTCCTCTTGAAAATGCTTTTAGTTTTCTCTTCCTGGGTGCTTTTTTGTTCTGGATCCACACTCTTAACTGGTGACCTGGATTTCTTGTTGCTTAAGCATTGTGGAAAGCTGCTTTTTATTAGCTCAGGAAGTCCCAGAAAAGTGCTGAAGAATATCTGCTGCCTGATCAACAGCTTCTGCTGAGTAAGATATAATCCTAGGTATGTTTTTGGAGTCTCATTTTGGTCTCAATTCGTTGTGCTAAGTGCTAACTGCTCTGCAGTTTTGATGCTGTTATGCCAAATAAAGCACAGCATTTTGTGACAGTGATACCTGCATATCAGTAACAGATGTAATGGCTCATAGGGAAGTTGTAAAACTCTTTTCGGTTAGGTAATGACTGTATAATCTCATATCTATTCCAGTACAGTATCTCAGTTAGAAGTTTGGATCTAAAACTTCATACACCTTATCTCAGTGTTTCTGGTGATAATGTTCTCTGGGCTTCTACAACAAGATTATTTTGTGAAGAGTTCTGAATTCTCAAGACGATGCAGTCGTGTCAAGGTAGTTGAAGTTTCAGTAAGCAAGGTACCTGGATAGTCTAGTTTAGGGCAGAACACAATCCTTGCCTCTAACTTATTTACAATATATTCTTTCAAAGTGTTCTTGAAATCTTAGCTGTAGCCATTGCTGTTCAGGCTTTATAACAGCCTTTCATCAGAATGTCAGTGCTTGATTTGCCCCCACTAGATAAGGATACACCAAACAGTACCTTACATGTTTCATGGAATGTCTTCTCACTCTATTCAAATATTGCATATTCAGAACTTTGCTTGAATGCTTACATTGTGAAAGTAGTATAAAAATACGACTGATAAGACATTATTTGTATCATTCTGATGAATGCGTACAAGATTCACACTGACTTTGGAACTGTTACTTGCTCTGCAGTAATTGTAGCTTAGTACCTGAACTCAGCATGCTTAATGAAGTTATCACTACCTCACCTTCCTTCCTGTTAGTCAAAGACTGATTTTCAGCTTATTAGCAGGACCTGTTGTGCTTCCCTGTTCAAAGATAGAGTATATGACATCTCTTGTCCTGGTAAATGCTGCTCTTTTTGAAGTGATTAAATTTGCAGGTATAAGGCATGTAGAGTGACAGACGCCTCAGAATAGGTACTGCAACAGCTCTTGTCTTAGTCATTAGTTTTTAGAATTCCAGTTGAAATCATCTGTGTAGGGGGAGGAGGCACAAGAGGGTGGCCTAACAAAATGTTTTTTTAACTTGTTGCTCTGACCATGTGCTGTTTTATACTGTCTCATGCTCTCCTTCAATTCTTAGTTGCTTGAGCAGTCTTTTATCTGTATCCACTTGAAGTAAACTTCTGCAAAGCTGCAGGAGGCGCAATTTTGAACACAAAATGAAGTAATTTTATTGAAGCTATTCTAGGCTGCAAAGGGTACAGAGGGAATCTGTAACTTGAAGTAAAATGGCATTTACTGCTGTGATGTCAATGAAACAAGGAGAGAAGCACACAATTTTGTAAAAGTCAAGATCATATTCTCTAATGCCAAAGGTTAATCATATTCTTGCCATGTTTTATTCCTTCCCTTAATAAACAACAGAGTTACCTAAGCCATTTTAGGATGGAAGAAAACCTAAATTCACTATTTATATTCTAGTATGGTTTATTTTCAGCTTGCATAATGGGTCCTATAACTTAGTGCTGAACATGATAAACACTAATTGGAAATATTACCCTTAAAATACAGTCCAGCTGAAAGCCTGTTAAATGAAATACTAGGGGTAACAAAGGAGTTTGAAATAACACACTTCTGAGACCTTTATTTAAAATGGCTCATCTGAAATACAGTGAGTATTCATAAAATATGGAATAAGCCCACAGTCAGGCCTGGCAGGATATAATCTGATGAGGTTTAGGGGGTACTGTGCTTTTATTTAATCTTGGTAGATACTAAACAGATTACATTTTTGTTTGTCTTTATGTAAAATGAACACTAATGCTTTCGAAGGATGCGGTTTTTTCAGTTTGCTTGTGTATCTTGTATCTCTCCTTTTACTTCACCCCTCCTGTAAGCACCATGACCAAAATATTTTCCTTTTGTAATACATTTGACCTAAAGGCACAAAATCAACAGCTGTCTTACTCAAGACTTTTGTATTGTTTATAGGCTGGCAAGTGGAAATGGTGCAACCATACTGATGCAAATTCTCTACCCTGTGACCTCCTGTAGAAGTAGAAATGTCAGTCATCTCAATTCTACTTTATTTACACCATAGTTAAAGTTATGGCTCCACCTACCAAAAAGGGAAATGGCACAAGATTGGAAGAAATGGGAAGGGGAGAGGTGTGTGTGTGTGGTGTGATCCATGAAGTCACCTTGGAAGCAAGTTGATTTATCAAGCAGAGCTAAGTATGCTGGGGCTAAAACCATTTGAGTGAGAGCATGCATTGAAGTTCTGCGCCTGCATGTGTCCCGAAACTATGAAATGTCCAAAGTTTTCTGGTATTGCTTTATGTTCCAAGGAATGTGGTTTTACACTTTTACTAAGCCAATCCAGTAGTAAGATGTTCTTGCTGGGGATGTTTCCATTCACGAGCTGCTCCTGCTTTTCTGCACTGCTGTTCATCTAATCCTGTGTGTGGTGAGCCAATTCAGGAGGTGAAGCTAGTAAAAAGGGGACTGCTGTTTCTGTGGTTCATCTCTGTGAAGTCAAATTGCAAATTGTCAAATGCTAATACAGGTATAACAGAGAAGGCCAGAAGGGGAAGAGGCAAAAGGTGTAAGACTGGCAGCAGTTATCTGTTAAATCACTTTAGTTGTAAGAAAGAGGAGCATGTGGAAAAAATCAGTATAGTGTGAAGTGTTAACTATGAGCACCAGTTTTCTTGCTATTTTCTGTACTGTGCTTTCAAAGATGGAACACAATTTCAATGAAGTTGTCATTGTTCTCTCACAGTTTCCAGCTCCTGAATGTTGGGAGAAAGAGGAGAAAAAATTGTTTAGTGTGAGAAGTTTGGAGAATGGAAACAGTAAGAATCTTTTGGGCAAGATCTCTGTAGTTCCTTCTTGGGAGTTGGGGAATAAGAACCCAAATCTGTCATGTTAGCAAGAAACTTGCATTCTATTACATTTTGATTTCTGAATACTGACTTCTAGGATAGCTAGAATCTTACCACTGGGCCAAAACTTTAAACAGACGGGGATGATGAATTAATCTTCTTAGGCCACTCCAGCTTTTATAAAAAATACTGTCTTGAAGATTGAAAGCTCTAAAATGATACCTATGTCAGTTAGTTGAAAATTCTTAGCTGACTACATCATGCAACAAAGCACCACTTTTTCATGCACTTAGAATCATGTAAAGGAAGCTTATGAGTATAATTAAGTGCACATGACATTTGTGGAAACTGAACTATTGTCTTGATGGGTGAATGTACCAGTACAATTTACCTTGTATCTTAAGCCTTGAGTTATTAATGCAGTTGAAATAAGCTCTTATGGCCAGACCTAGTTAGTAAAGAGCTTCTGGTAATATTTTCTTGTAAAATATTTTCTTGCTGATGAGGTTCTGGGCCTTTTTATAATGGGAGATGCATATTGCAGAACAGTCAAGGATTTTTTTTTTTGTTCTCTTC
>NW_010391090.1:17275-39315 GCF_000710305.1 Buceros rhinoceros silvestris | reverse complement strand
GAGTTTTTTTTTTTGTTCGCTTCCGATGTCAGGAAGAGAATTTTGGTTTTTAATATTATTCCAGCTCTTCATCTTCCACGTGACTGCAATGTTTTACTGTTTCTGTCTAGATAGAAGCTAGAAAATCCCATTTCTCTAGCAAAATTTGCAGTTAAATGAGTTCATCACTAAAACTTGAGTTGCTAGGTCTCTTCCATACTTTATCTTCTTTCCAACATTAAGGTAAATTAAAGACTTCTCAGTAATCAAGGTTATGAATAGTAGTAACTGGAAGGAATATTTCTGTTTTTACTCAAGGATTTGAAACTGGCTTAATGAGTGTGTTTTAAAATTGAAACTTCCTAGTTAGAATAAACCTGTATCTGGCAGTCTTTGTTTTTATGTTTCTAGTGAATTCATGGTGTGAATACCTGAAACTGCTTCATGAAGGCATACTGTAACTTTTACCACTAGCTGGCCCAGTAGGTGAGCAGCTTGTTTCTTTCTAGAACTTATTTTTTAGTAAGCACAATTTTATGTGGATGAATAAAGGAGTGATTGATCTAATAGCTGACAGCTTTATTGAGGATACTGTGAGAATACTTCAGTGGGGATGCAAGTTTCACTTTCTAGTAGTTCATTGCTTAGAATGCTCAGTATTCACAACTGTCAGTCTCTTAAAAGCCTTCTCCTTTGCCCAAGAAAAGCTTTAAATAGTCTCTTGTTCCTGTTACTGAAAATATTTTCTAGACAGCCTATTCTCTAACTGAAGAATCTAATTTGGAAAGCAAGGCTATGCAAGGGCAAGTAGTAGTGCTGGAGGTTCGTTAAAAGTTTGCTTGGTTTAAGCGAAGAATCTTTGCTTCCAGGCAATTAATCTTTAGAGAAAGAGTAGTAGAATATTTCAGTAATTACTTTAACAGTAAAGATCCCTGATGATCTGAGGCAATAATGTCTTTTAATACAGTAACTCCTACTAATTGGCCAAGCTCCATCCCTTGCTATGCTTTTAGCCAGATGGCTGGGAATGGAAAAAACACTAATGCTTTGGGATAAAGAATAGGTTTTTCCTGTTTTCAAGTTCAGAATACTTTTGAGTTAATGGCAAGGTAAAAAGCAGGTAAAATGTAGGAAAAAGCTACTTATCTGTTGCCATTTTAGTATGGCTGAAAAATAAGTTTTACAAGGTCTGTGTTCAAAGTTGTTTCATAAAGCCGTAGCTAGCTTTTCAGCTTAATTGGTCATTTGAAAATTGAGGCAGTCAGTTGGGTGTTTTCAGACTTAAAACCCTGCATCTGGGCTTGCCTCCTTGCTTTTTGTCTAAGTGCTCCAGGCACACAGTATGCACAGTGTTTTAACATCACCAGTATGACTGCTTGTGATACATCTGAAATTGCTGTTGGTCAGGCTGGGAGGAGGAGGAGTAGTAATCAGCAATATCAGTGCCACTACAGTTTTTTTCCTGCAGTACTACATTTATCTTGCTTCCCCTAAAACTGTCACTCAGGTTCCTGATGGAAACGAGGGGAACAGAACTCTTAACTGGGAGCGAAGTGAGTGACTGGTGCACATATACTAGTCTTGACTGGCAGACTGTCTCCTTGTTGCTTGGTAGGTGGAGCTCTAACTTTGCTGTTGCTGGATAGAATGGGAGAAGACTACAACAATTACAGTGTGTAACTTTACCATACAGATAAGTACAATCCAGAATGCTGTTCAGAGGCCTCATTTTGTCATGACACCTAAAATTCTAGCCCTTGTATCACTGACAGTGTTGCTGTTCTTGTTCTGTTTTTTTCCCAGCCTTAGTTCCCATCTTTTAATTCGTATTTGGTAGAGATGTAATGTCTGCTTTAGATTGCACTGACTGGAACTGACCTGTGGTTGCCATAGACCTGTTGACATTGTCTTCTTGATGCAGGTTCAATTAAACTTTTGCTAGATGTGTAAAATAAACATAGTGCTGGCTTGTATTCTATTTTTTTACCATTGAAAAAAATAATTACATTTTGCAGTATTCACGTGAGTTGATATTTGGGTGCATTTTCACATGCATAGCCTGTATATGCTGTACTTTCTGTAAAGTTGCCTTTCTTTTCCCCTTTTTCTCTGCCAAAAGGATTCTGATACACCACCTTGCACAGCTCCTAATGTTTACCAGTTCAGTCTGCAAGCACCGACTCAGCTTATGGCCAGTTTACCACCCGCATTGCCTATGCCAAGTGGTAAACCCCAATCTGCGCCTACAAGAACCTTGATAATGGCCGCCAGTAATCAGGTATGAGCCAAGTAAACAGAGCAACTTTTTCATGAGAAAGTGATCAAATTGGAAGTGTAGATCATTTGTGCTGTGCTGTCAGTCTAAAAACCTCTGAAGATAGCCTTCATATAGCATGTACTCAACTTCATGTAATGGTACAGGTACTTATCTGCCACGTCAGAAGTGTGGGAAGAAGAATGGGTGGGGAAGGGTTCGGTGTTTGAGACACATCTCTCAGTATAAGAGCCCTTCCACAGCACACTTGACACCTGGGAATAAGTTGAAGGGAGGCCATCAGATGTCTGATTTGTAAGTTGTATTTGAGACTCCTGGTGCTGAACTAGTAGGTTATTTGCAATCTTTAACTTTCTGTTCTTAAAACAGAAGCTTCATGTAGGTGGTGTATCCCTAAGCTAGTTTCTGAATCTGAAGTAATACTGACCTATCTAGGCTTGTTTAGTTTCCTTGATTTTTGAATTATTGGAACAGATCTGACTACACTTGTAACTTCCTGTAATACATTTTATTGACAAAGAACAGAAAATTAATTGCAGGCACGTGTACAAGAATTTTTACCAAAATATTAAATGTGCCGGGAGGTGAACATTCAGGGAAACTGGATGTTACTCAAGTAGCCTGAAGTATTTAAGCTAATGTATATATAGCACAAGGGAAAGAAAAATCATCAGTTTTTCTTTCTTTTCTTTTCTCAGCTCAGGAGCTTCCTGAGCTCTCTTCTTGAGACCGTCCTAGCTCTGTCCTTTTGTTATATGACAAATGTTTCATGTACCTGTCTTCACAGACTTTCATTGGACTCACTCCTGTATGTCCATGTCTCTGTATTACTGGGAAGCCCAGACCTGGGGCCAGCACTGCATACAAGGACTCACCAGTGCTGAGTAAAGGGGAAGTGATCACCTCCCTTGACCTGCTAGAGAGATTCTTTCTAATGTAGCCTTCCTTAATACAAGGGCACGTTGCCGGCTCATGTTCAACTTGCTGGGAACCCCGGTCATTTTATGCTAAGCTGCTTTCCAGCTGGTCAGTGCTCAATGTATGCTGGTGTATGGGATTATTCCTTCCCAAGGGCAGAGTTCAGCATTTCCCTCTTTCAAGCTTCAGGAGGTTCCTGTCAGCCCATTTCTCCAGCCTGACAAGGTCCCTCTTTATGCCAGCACAACCATCTTATGTATAAGCCTCTCCTAATTTTGTATCACCTGCAACCATGCTGAGGGTTGCTCTCTCCCATCATCCAGATCATCAACTTTTCACTCTGCTTGTGAGTTTGATTTATGTGGCTAGAGATGATAACTGCCTCTTACTACAGAATTAAAATTAAAATCAGATGGTGCTTTAAAAGTTGAAACTTCTAGATGAATAATGAAGAAATTTAATCTAGACAGCATTTTCAATGTTCAGTAATATCAGCACTGATTTAGGGCATGCTATAGATTGGTGTCATCTTTGAAAGCTCTTCCCAGCTACCTCTGCAATCCTTAGTCATGTACCAAGCCCCACTTGGATCTTGAAGTTGCCTTTTGTTTTAATCTAAGTGATGACTGATTCCTTCCGCCTTTACCTCTCCTCCCCTACTGCTGAATCTTACCTAGGCAAAACCAGCTTATCTGCACAGGAGATGTTTTCTCTTAATGAGATGCTAATAGAACAATATATCACTGTTTTAGTGTCTGCAATCGAGTATTCACATGCTAGTGTACAGTCTGAAACTTCTGAAGTTTGTTTAAACTGAAGAGGTGTTTTAAGTTAAACTTGATCTAAAATACAAACTTAGTCTAGTTTATTCTTTTCCATAACTCTTCTGTTATGAAGAGGTACCCTGGAGATCAATTTATTCAAAATTACACAGAAAAAAGAATCCAGTTTTGAGGCATGTAGTTGTGGATACAAAATAAGTTGGCACCCAGAGTTTTTGCCTCAGTTGTGAAGAGGCAATGTGTGTGAATTTTGAATCTCTGCTGGAATTTTGAATCTTGGAAAACAACTGCTTTGTAGCACTTTTTCTGGCTTTCTGTTACTTGGCTGTCCTTTCCAATACTTGTACAAACTACTAAAAGAACAGTTAACAATACTTACATGTTTAAAATTGGAAATTTTTTCTGTGGCTTTTGCTTGACAAAGATGTGCCTTTGAGATTTGTGTTAAATCAGAGGCATTTCTTGCTATCTACAGTTCAGAAAAGGGATGATGATTTTTCGGCATTGAATTCGTCAAAGCTTATCTATTGTGAAGTAGAAATGTTCTTTTTTCATAAGGATTATGACCAAGTCAGAAGAGGGACATTAAATCATTCTACCCAAAATACTGTAAATGTCTCCTTTTCACTTGCAACTTTGAGGGATGACTGAGCTAGATTAAGTTGACTTTCCTTTTGCGGTTGATGCAACTTAAGACCCTGATAGCTTATGGCTTTTAATGGGCACATTATCTGGATAGGGGTCCATTTTAGACTTGAACATGTGCAAGCTTTTTTCTTAACAGCAAGTGTCCTTTCGTATTAAAATCATTCATTTGTCTGCCTGGTATCTTCAGCCTTTTTCCTGGCAGCTTTCTCCACCGCAGTTCAACTTGGAAGCTGTATCCACGTGTCCAGTGCTACCATCAAAAGCTGATGTCTATAGTACTAACTGTGATTTGAACAACTTGCAGCCTTCTAGGCAAATTTTCTGCATTAGAGTTTCCTAATGCTTTATTTTTTGAAACAGCTTTGGTGTGATTACCAATTTTGTTTACATACTGCATAATTAATTGGAGAATTTCCAGGTAGTTCAGGGACTGATTAAGGTCCTGATACAGGGATCATCATTTTTCCAAGGTAATCATTCTACTTTGCTGACAAGCAGTTTGAAAATTAGCTTAGGAGAGCAGAAGCAGTGTTGCCCACTGGAATAAGCAGGGAAGCAGATACTGGCATGCATGTCCGGATGAGTGGAGGGGCAAAACTTGATGATTCCTAGTGGAGAATGAAGGACTGCTTTCTGTGGTGTTATTTTGGGATGAAGTAAGTTCAGTTTGATCTTGGATTGCTGGTTACTTAGTCATCAATGAAGATAGAAGAAACTTCATGGCACATAGGTCAGAGCTCTCTTTTCTTTTACTTTCCAAGTTGTGACTTTTTTCCCAAAGAGTGGTCTTTTCACTTAAAAGTCAGTAAGCTCTAGTCCTGCTGCACTGGCTTCCTGCACGTCTAGGAAAAGCTCCACTAAAGACCCTTTAAATGAGTGGTGTCTGTGAATATGTTCACTGAAAATTTCTTAACAGCATTCACTGGCTCAGTTGTGAAGCACAGGAGACAACTAGGAAATGAAACCTTAATGTCGGTGCTGAGATACAACAGTCTAAATAACCCTTAGAAGAGCTTGTAATTTTTCAGATTCTTTTTTTTGGCCATATAAGACCAGACACTTAAACTGCTTGTTTATATTGCTTTAAAGGCATTGCGCTGGCTCAAATACTTCAGACTTAGCTCTTTTCCAGAACAATTGTGGATGGTGTTGCTCTGTCTCGCTAGAAATGCTGATACTGCTAGTATCTCTGGAAAGAGGTTTCTCAAAAGTTAGCAGCACTGGAAACAAAAATAACATTGGGCAGGGGCATGAGTCAAAAATGTCTTTTTTTAGGTGAGTGCAAGCAGTTAAGTGTGATTCACTTCTATGAAAGATACATTTGTAAAGACATGTTTTAATTCATGTCAAGGCTGAACTCAAGTCACTTCACCAAGTGTTTCTGAGAATGGAGGTGCCACCAGCTAGTCAGATGTAAAAATATGCTAAAACCCCCTAGTACAGTGTGAAGCTTCAGGGGTTTATGTTAACTACAATTTACAAGTGGTCTGATTTGTTTTGTTAATGGCATTATTAAGCTGTTTGGGTACTGAAAGTTTCTTCAGTCAATCAAATGGTATTTCTCTCATCTTTTATTTAGAGCTTTCATTTAGGGTGGAATACTTTTTTGATGTCTCTGTGTTTTCTTAGGGTAAGGAAGGAGGATACTAGTGTCTACTGTTGAAACAGTTTTGATTTCTAAATATCAAGACTGTCATCTGTGTCTCACAACATTGGTTTTTGATTTAATACATAGTAAATTAGGAAAAGATGGTGTTTTATTTCTTTTTCTAAAGAATGGAGAGAATAAAAAACTACATCTGAGTTTCAGAGGCTGTTTTTCAGGCTCTTCAGCTGAAAAGAGTACTTTTTTCAGATTGTCATACTTCTGTGTGCGGTCTTTATGTGGTAATATCCTTCTCTGTGTGGAAACTGACTCAGCTTGACTAGACCCTGGATAAACTAATCTGACTTTGCAACGGAGGCTGTATTAAATGATCTCAGAGGTCTTCATGTAAACATCCAGCCTAGAGATTTATGACTTGTGTGAAGGTTGCTGGACACCTTATTGGTTTCTTCCTGAGTGCTTTTTGAGTTGTGGAGAAGATACAAAGTCTAAATAGTAGTTTCTAGGAACATAAGCAAACCTATCACAGATAAAAGAGAGACTTACAGAAATGTAGAAATAATTTTTGTTTGCATACTACACCTTTGTCTTCCAGTGTCACAGTGATCAGATTGTTGCTCCCAAATTGAGATTGATTTGAACATTCACATATGCATTTCCTCTACTGACTCTTTCACATGTACTGTATTGATATCAGCTCATCATTTGGAAAGTGTTTTGGGTCTGCTAACTGTAATAATGAGATTTCTCTTAAGGTCTAAAATTCTCAGTTTTATGCTGGAGAAGATATTGCCTCATTCTCCTTAATGACGAGGATGCAGATAACACTTCACGGTCTATGTCACAACAGTAGCAAAGTTACAGTATGAGTTCTGTCTGTTGCTAGTGTTGTTTTGACTCTGGCCCCTTACTTTTGAAACTTGACTGGTGACAAGATCAAAAAGGGTATTTATTTCATCTGTCAGATTCTGCTTTCTTTACGATAAAGCAGTTCAAAATATACTCAGGTAATGATGGTAGTTTCTACTGTCAGTCTCTCTTTCTGGTGTCTAGGCCCTGCGATCTTTCAAGTACTAGTTTATCTTTGAACTGGTTATGCTAATAGTTGCCTAACCTGTTGTTAAAGGTTAAGAGAACCAAAAGTTTCCCTTTGTTACAGTCTCTGTATTGATTTTTTATTTGCTGCTCTCAGAGCTGGTTGCATAAATGCTGTTTTCCCCTTTTAATGGGAGCAGAAATGGGTTTTGGCTCATTTTATACAAAGCTGTTCAGGGCTCAGGATCTTGTCAGTTGTAGCTGACAGTAGCCAGCAGGTCCAACAAGGGGTCCAGAAGGAGGGGGATGTCTTTTGATGTTTGCAGTGCTTTGGGCCTTGTTTCCCCAGACCACCAGTTGTAAAAAAAGTTGACTAAGATATTATTTTGATTTAGTTAATATATACTAGAGCTTGGAAATTTACGCCTCTTATAAATCTTAGCAGGTTTAGTGTATGCCCAGATAGCTGGTGCAAAGATCCTGTTAGTTAACTTAAAGTAATGAGGCTAGGTTGAACCAGTGCCTAATACTTGATTTATTGCTCATGCAGTAATGACTAAAATGTTGGTTAGATCTTTGTCCATTGTTTCTCTGCAAAACAGTGAATTTATTTCATAAAGCACAAGAAGTTAAATTTTACTTGCATGCAAGATGCATTTTTTTAGTGTATTTCAAGATGTTGTTATGCTCAGAAAGTGAGAAAGTGAACATAAATACTTGAAAAAAGGGTTCTTTAGGGGGTGTGTTTTTGCTACAGGCCTAAAATAGAGAATTTGGAAATACGGTGAGAAATTGAAAGGAACTTTGAAATACTTCGAGGATGTATATTAATTAAGGGGATACATAAATTGTTAATGGTGCATTAAAGTTCCAAATGTTCCTCTGAGTATTTCATATGGAATGATTTTGAAGTTGAGTTTCATTACTATATTGATCAACTGCAGACCAGGTTCGATCATGGCCATTAATCCTGTAGTCCGAACTAAAAATAGTAAATACACGTGTTCTTTCTAAAGTATCTTATGACTTTTCTAAATTGTTTCTTTAGCTTTGTAGGTTCTTACCAATTATTTTTTGAATACTGTATCTATAATCTCTTTTCAAGTTAAGAGTACTGATACTTCATTTTCATTGCTAACACACCTCTCCTTACTTTAGAGATGCTAACAGGCAAAAAACCCCAAAACACCAAAACAATTTTTATGTTTAGACTTGAGTTCTGTTATGTTACTTAGGTTCTTTCAAAGTGTAGGTGATTTATTTTCAGCTATAAATTTTCTTTTTGGATAATGAGTCTTTGAATGTCAGCAGCTTTGTATGGTAAATTTGCCAGTATTTAAAAATAGAAGTTGTATTTCCTTAGCAAATAATTACTTGGTATTTCAATTTCCACCAAGTTTCTGTAATTTGTGGTAAATGCCAGGAACATCCTTTTATTAAACTTCTGTTAAAATATCGGGAAACTTAACCTGTATGTGATACAGAATTCTACCCCACCTCTATCCCCACCTCCCAGCTTATCTTAACTGCAGGGTTTTTTTAGTTTTCCCTCCAGATCCAGCAGCTGTTATTTGCAGAGGATGAAATTCAACACACCTGTCAAAAAATCCCCAAACTCCCCCACAAAGCAGTTCTATCATTCAGTTGTTGAATCAATAACCCTATGATGAGAGAAGAGATTATTCTATAAATAGCTCTCTCTAAAGTCAAAACACAGATCTCTAAAGTAAAAAATTCTAAACCAAAGATTTGTCTGTCATATCATAGATGAAGGCATTTCTTTTTTGATTATCTGATCTCTCCAGCCATCATCTGCTTATGTGCCATTTTGCAGTGACTGTGGGTGTCCTGAGCACGTGAATATCTGGAAATGCGTGGACAATAGATGGCTGTTTGATGCAGCCTCTTGGGATTTCCAAAAGACATGAAGTAAATGTCTTTAACCAAATATTCTGAAAGAAACCAAGTGAAAAATGTGTGTCCTCTTGTAAACAACTAGTTAGAAGATGAGAAACAAAGATTCACTTTTTGTAGTAAATGGAGTTCATGAAGAAAGCCCTTCAGGAGTCGGTGTGGGCCTCACGCTGCCTAGCCTTGGAAAGCCGAGGGATGAGGCAGGGCAAAGTTTGCTTATGTTAAGCTCTTTGAGGGCCAACTGAAAAGGTCTGCATAAGGACCTTTCAAAGTAATGCAGGAGGGAGATAAATACTTTGTAGAGTGTGGTAGGCTCTGGGCTGACAGTTTCTTGCAAAAATGAGATCTTGACATTTTTGCAGAAAACTGCTTTGATAATGCTTTCCTGATTTCCTACTGAGACTTGAGTGTCAAACCGAATTTCAGGCATAATTAGGAATAAAAACAGGAATTAGAACATCATTTAAAACTCCATGTATATTCCCCATCATGAGCAGAGGGTACAATTTTGCCTTTTACATCAGAAGAAAATTACAATGCAAATGGCCAAAGAATATGGAGGCATGGTAGGAGTGGTCAAACATATGGGGTTGCTTGTGTAAAGAATGAATTCTTTAACCTGGAGAAGAAATGAGGAGGTATATGATCTAGGTCTGTGCAGTCATCAGCAGTATATGGAGAAATCAGAGAGCAGAATAATTTATTCCAAGAACTGAAAAATCATCAGATAGTAGGTTCAAATTAAACACGGTGCTCATTTAAAGCTGTGAAATGCCATAGTGCAGGACATAGCACAGGATGCTAAAAGCTTATGGTTTCAAAAATCTGAGCAAACTAGGGAACAATGTCCAGTTGAGAACTAGTGGCTGTAAAGGCATCATCTGACTTAAGAGGTCCCTGAGTCAGCTTCCTGAAGTACCTGCTCTCAGCTGATGAGTCGTAAGACAGATGGATCCAGATTCTGCTCTCGTAGTTTGGCAGTCTGTATCTTGATGGCCTAAAAACCAATGTGAAATGCTTTATGACAAGCTAGAGATCACTTTCTGGCTAACCTATTAACCATTCTTTGGAAGTTTGATTATTTTTTTGAGAACCAGGGATATGACTTTAGGATATAGGTAGGTAGGCTTCATTGTCGTATTGGCTGTGATGCTTGTCTGATCTTGTGGTGACCTGCCCCCAGTAATTGTTTTGCTGAATCCTTAAATGGAGGATGAAGTTGCCAGATTTTTCACATTTCCAGCTGAAGAGGATAGGCTTGCTGAGACTTTATGTTCCTTGGTTAGAGTCTTGTTCTGGTTATACAGTAGCAAGTCTATAAAGTTTTCCTCTTTTTTCAGCATGTAGTTGAAGGTGACTGTAATGACTGTCTGGTTTTTTGTTTTGCCTGTGGAAGGATCACTTATTATTTTGACCTCATTTATTGTAGGTGCTTAATAGTCTGCTTATGTAATTGAGAGTCAGATGTACACTTACTGAAGTAAACTTCGCTGCACGAGAATGTGATGTAGTGGTATGCTTGCTTGAAAGACCACTTGCCAAAAAAATAAAACATATCCTGATTTTTTAATTTCATGTTGTTGACTTTTAGCTTCTAGTAGCTAAATAAATATCAATAAATATAAAATACCAATAAATAAAGATTGGGCAGTCGTGTCTCTTAGGAATGAGGGATTCTCAGCTTGCATTCCCTTATTCTGTCTGTCCTTGAACATTTTACCATTGGTAGTCTGAGGGTAGCACTGAGTACGCCTGTCTTGGGAGTCTCGAAGTTGCATGTTGAAGGTTGATTAGGTAGCTGTAGGACACACTTCTCAAATTAAGAAACAGTTTAAGGATTTTTCTACCACCCTGCAGTTGACTTTACTCCTCAATATTAGTCTTCACTTTTTTCTGTATACTCGATGTTTCTTATTATAATTTGATGGTAAAATGTTGCTTATGGAATTATTCCTTTAATACCTGTTCTGGTGCACACAATTGTAATGATGGCTTGGTGTTCTCATTTTTCTTTCTACTAATTTTTTTTTACTTGTTTGGAAATATAGTAGCTGCAGATATTTCACATTCTAAGAAGTTGACTCAAATGTTGGTTTTGTGGTGTTCCTGTGTAACAGCTTTGGGTAGTCAAAATGATGTATTAACTTCTGATCAAGGCAGTCAGTTGTCTGTCTTGGTCATTGCTATTAGACATCAGAAAAGGGTGCTTGCATTGCTGTTATCTGTATCTGGGAATTATTTCATCTTTTGAAACTCTTGTTCCTATTTTAAGTACATACACATTAAACCAACTTACTGTATGCCATTAAGTGCTAGGGATGCCTGTAGTACCTTACAGTGTGGTCAATTTACTCAGGCTGCCACTAAACCTTTTTGGCAGTTTCTGTTCCGAGTTATTGGGGATCCCCCCCAAAGAAAGTGTCACGCCATGTTCCTGATTAATTGTTCTGCCTTGGTCTGCATGTGAGATATGGTCTAGGAGCCGTGTAGCCCTGTGATCAGACCTGTAGGATTTGCAAGCTCCATACAAGCTCTAGCCAGTTTACCTGCAGCTCAGTGAGACTATAGGCAGAGCAGACCTGTGCTTTGTGTGTATCAGCTCTTATGGACCGTGCCCTTACATTTATCCATGGTGTTTCTGAAAGTCTTATCTGATATGGTCATGCTCTTGCTAAGGTCCTTAAAAATAGACATGAATGTCACAATTATTATTTATTGTGGAAGGTCTCTGTTTTTATAAGGGTGATGCATAGTGATAGAAGGGTGTCATATAGTATAAGGGTGATGCACGTATTTCATGCTGAGATCCGAGGGTTTTAAGGATGCTTTAAAATCTACACCAATTCATTTGCAGGACATTTACTTGAAAGCACTTCTTAAGCTGTTAGTGTCATGGGACTTGCACAGCTAAAATTAGACAGGCATGAAAAGACCAATTGCTTCAAGCAGCATTCTGTGGGAATGACTTGTGTGTTGAGGAAATACCACTGGTAGTATGTGCCTTGTTTCAGTCGTTCATATGCCTAAACTGAGTGCTTATCTTGTGTTTTTTTAGCAGCACAGTGGAATGAAGTTTTCCATGAAAGGAACTCATAACCAAGGCAACAGCTACAGCCCCGGCGGCAGTGGAGGCATGAGGCAACCAGTTGGTAACCGAGGACACCACCAGTACAATCGTAATATATGGAGAAGAAAAAAACACAGAGACAGTTTGCCTATTAGTCTGAGCAGATAATGGCAGATGCCAAAATGACCTTCCCTGTTCAGACAAACTGAGTGCGTGCCACTCCACTTGAGGGATGGAGACCAGCGTCCAGCACATCGTTTTATTGGTGTTGCCAAATATCTGCAGCTGACTTCTTTGCATGTTTCTTTGTGTGGTGGTTCAGTCCATCTTCAAGAAGTAGTTGTGCTTATCTGTGAAGCCTTATTGAATGTGGAAGTTTGTTTTCTGCCTTCCCACAATGGTTCATACAGTGCTGAAGCAGCTCTGACAATTGAACTGCAAGGACATTTACAAATGCTGTGGCTTTTTTGCTGTGGCTACATCTGTTCCTTTGTGGGTTCTGTTTCTTTTATTTTAGAAGTGAAGGAAACTTCAGCCCATTGGAATTCTTTTATTTTTCTGTGCAGCAAATCAAGTTGGGAATTCATAAAAGTAAATTTGCTGCTCTCCTGTTTTTGTTTCATAGTTCAGAATTTTTTGCTCTGTAAATATTGGAAGTATAATTTGTGCAATAACTTGGAATTTTTAATTTAATTTCATATTGTCACATAAGTTATATTTAAGGGGAAGAGGTTTTTTAATTTACAGATCCTTTCCCAGGTTGCATTATCTAAGTTGGGTTCATAGTTTTGGCAGGTTGTCTGAGCAGTGTTACAAACATGACATTTGGTAATATTTGAGGCTTCTTGATTCACAATGAAAGTGCCATTTGGCTTACGGTTTTAAGAAGGTATTAAGCTCCAAAGCATTTTGACCCTGTGTTTTTTAGCTCATTGTCTGGCCTCTCAGTCATCTTGCTCCGACCAATGAGTTTAATTTTATTCCTTTAACTAGTCAACAAATCCAGCGTTTGTAGTACCAGAAATAAAGTGTTGGAGAGGGAGGAGAAAAAGTTGGTTCAAGTTCTGATGTGAAATAAAAGCTGTGAACTACATGCTTTGATACATTTTAAGTAAACGTAACCTGTTAATGTTTGGGTTCAAACAACATTATTAAACAGAGGTACCCGGCTTAAGGAATGTGGAGAAAGGAAATATGTTGATTCCATTAAGGAATCTGTATAGCAGTATGCATTAGTTCTGTTAAGAGCAAATATATAAAAAGTACTTCAGCTGCTCTAAGCATTACGAGAAGTATCTTTTAATGTATTGCAGGAGAGCACAGCCCGGTGTTGTACACAGTATGAGTGGCTGGCACTTAATTTACAGATGCATACAGGTATACTATGCAAGTGTGTATTGCCATGACAAACACTGTCTTTAACTTTTTGAAAAATGTACATCCTGCCTAACCCTGAGTTTTTAAAGCACCACGGTTGTCCTGGGAGTAGGTCACATCTCATGCCCTCTGACTTCCTCTGTTTTTTTAATGAGAGTTCTTAAGCTATACTGAAAACTAGAGATCAGTTATATAAGTCCACTAGCAGAGAAAGCTGAAGAATCCTGTTAACAGGACATCTATACTGTGTACAGATACAGCAGGTTTTAAAACTGATATCTGAATATTAACATGAGGTGTCAAGCATGAAGCTTTTTAATATGCTGTATGCCTTTGAAACAGAAGTAGTTCATGTATTACTGAATCTGTCAAACACAAACAGGTCCTTGAGGGGAGAGAGGGCAACATTCCAAAGTAGAGTAGTGCATATCTGTTTGCAAAAGTTTGTCTTAATGCTCCAGACTCATCACAATTTAAAAAAAATTAAAATTGTGAGCTGATAAATAATATCTAAGGGCTGTTACATGAGCCTGTACTGCTTAGTCTTCACACACTAGCAATATTGAGCATAACTACATTAATGAGCCTTCAAAGGCTTTAGTTGGTGTCTTATACTAGCGTCCATTTTAAAGCAAAACTCATTTGAAAAGTGGTATCATGTAACACTTCAGTCATGGTGAACCAAATAAATTGGCCTGGCTATCACTGTGGTTATGTGCTACAGGTTTAAAAAATCATGTTTAAATTTTTTGTGTGGACAACTATGTGGAAGCTAAAATTGACATATTTTTATGTAAAGTTTTCTATTCTTTGATTTTTAATAAACTTTGGAGACCAGTCACTCTTCTGTATATTTTAATGGTAAATTTAATGGACAAAGTAATACTTGCCCATATCCTGTTGTTTGACATAACGCTTTGAACTCTGCTTTAAATTGTTCATGCTAAACACCTTCAGAATGAGCTTGGAAGATGGATGGACATCCTCTGGAAACGTTTGTGATGTGTTAATATGTGGCTGTTGGTTTCATAGTTGTGGATTTGGTCCCTTGATACTGAGAGAGCAAAGGAGCTGGAGGTAGTTCTCAACAATATTCTTAAGAGGTAATTGACTGATCCCTTGGAATACCTTGACTTCCCATAGAATTTTTTTAGTCCTTCCCTGTAGTTTCTAGATTCATTTCAAAAGCTTTGTCCACTTTTGAGCCTCCTCAAAGACTGGACATACATGACCTTTTCCTTGAGTTCTGTTAACCCTCTGAGAGGACTCAATAACTGCCTTGAATTCAAAATTTCAGAATCTGACTGTTTGGAAGGAACTTGTTTAAATCTGTAAACATCAAGAAAGGGAACTGCAGTGTTTTTAATAGACAGTGATGTAGGTCTAGGGATTCAGAATCAGAGGTCTGTGGAACTTTGCCAGTCTTAATGAGTCCCTACTGGAGAAAAATAGAGGAGTGGTAGAGGGGAAAATAATAAGCACTCAATAGTAGCTGGGATAATTTTTTTTTGTCAAGGTCAGTTAGCCAGTAGGACATGGCTGACGGATGGATATATAGTCTATGTAGACATAAAGGTTTAGTGTAGCAGCATTGGTGTTAGAACTTCAGTTTTCCTGGGTTCTACCTTTTCCTGTCTAGATGATGACTTTGCTTTGTTTTTCCCAGTTTCTGTTCAATTATTTATCCTTCTTAGGAATCTACTTTTAATGCACTTGAGAGTCTCATTTTGTTCCTTTGAACCCTGGTTCTCTGAGGATAATCTCAGATACCCACCTGATGTGTTTCCCAGTCCTGCTGACTATTTTGTACACTGTTCATAGGCAGAATTAGCCATCAACATCAGATGTGGAAGGAAGAGACTGCAAAATGAATGGCTGAACAGGACCTGTAGAGTGCATCATGGTAAGAGCTCAGCTGCTGCCTGTTGCCGTTTCTGGGAGATGTCAATGCTGGTGTTGCACTGGGCTTTTCCTCTAACTCCATCCTCTCATGCACTGAGGCAGGGTAAGGAGACAGAAGTGTGCCTGCTGGTACAGTGCTGCTTCAGCTGTGTTTCTTTCCATGGGAACAGCATATAGGTCAATGTCTTGAGAATGGGCCTAGCAACAGTCTGTCAAAGAGCAGTGTTGACATACAGCATACCGTCAAGCAATGTGACATCTTTATCATTTGTGGACAAAAAGAAAAACTTGAATCGTGAATGCTAACAGGCAATGTGTAACTCAGTATGTATGTATGGTGGGCTGAACATGTCAACTTTGGAGCTCTCAAGGCTCTCAACAAGCCTTTTACTTGCTGGCTGCTGCCAATATGGTCTGGTTAAAAATTTAACAACTGGACTAAACCAAAATGTCAGGACATGATCTATGTACTTCTGTACATAGACTATTTTGATTTGGGCGTGGAATATTGTGGAAAGTAGATTTGGTGCCAAAAAGAGGATTTTGGAAGTGGCCTTAGAAGGGAGGCCTGAAAAAAAAGATCCTGGAGGTCTGGAAGGTGTGTGGAGAACATCATCAGGGGATGCCCTGAGACCTTGGCTGATGCTGCCTCAGGCTGGTAGCTGTGGGTAGCTGTAGACTATGAGGGGACGTGGTGTATTGTCTAACCTTTGCATACCAGCAGCAAGCCTGCTTGCTGGGAATGGAGTTGAGACCCTAGCCGACCTAGGGGGAGTGGATGAGTGTGTGAAATAATCAGCTGGGATAAAAGCTCTAATCTTGTTGGTTTGTAAATAAACCCCAGTATTCAGACCCAGTACAGGCTGTTGTGTAATTCACCTGTATCAAAATATGGTGGCAGAATGACAGTGCTGAGTGTTTTCTGAACCTCGGGTTCACAGCCATGAGACTCTGGTGGTAGCTGACCTTTCACAAAGTTGTCTTCAGATGGCTTTAGGCTTTCTCTTCAAGTAGAGTATTAATTTGTAACACCACCAAAGTTTCAATCCTGGAGGCACCTTGTCTGTTTTGGATGGCAGAACTTTCATTTGTTCTTGGCGGTAGGAGATCACTTAAGGAAACCTATTGACAGCTTGTGTCTGTGAGAGGTCTTCTTGGCAAAGTCTTTTAACCAAGGATTCTTCCCAGAAGATCAGCCATGTATTTCTGTTACTGGTTAAAGTAATGGTCACAGGCTGCAGTTGTGTTTCAGTGAATCTGTGATAGGGATGCCTCTTGTAGAACATCTTTGTACCCAGAACATGCAAAGCTGCTGCCTAAACCTCTGGCCACTTCTCTTAGTGTTGTGCTACTGCAGAAGTTTTGGCACAGCACGTTGCCTATGGCATAGCAGCCTTTCAGTGTCAAATCAATTAGTGGTTCTCCAAACACTTACTTTTTTTAATAAGCCTTTTTTATTGAGGGATTGTTGATGAACATAAAATTATGAATGAAGGGATTCTTTTCCTTCAAGGAATAGCCAACGTGCAATCTCATACTGTTGATACACGTCTACACATGAGATCAGGAAATTTTTCTGCTGTCTCACTGCTAATGGCCTTTGTGCCCCTGCCTGTCATGCTAGAATTGTGAGTGCAAAGGGCATCTTTGCTACTAGCTTTGGTCCTAGCTACTTTCCCCTTACCTGCCAAAGGGACACATTTTTCTGAATTGATTTTTTTC
Organism: Buceros rhinoceros silvestris; assembly: GCF_000710305.1. Classification (NCBI taxonomy): domain Eukaryota; kingdom Metazoa; phylum Chordata; class Aves; order Bucerotiformes; family Bucerotidae; genus Buceros; species Buceros rhinoceros. The sequence continues at coordinate 22,090 of NW_010391090.1, read as the reverse complement.
TGTATGTTTTTAATTCTTAGCTGTGCAGCAAGCTGTTTGCTGTTTCAGTGACTTACAAGAGTTGAATAGTAAATGAAATCCAAGTAAGTGCTTCACTGACTCATTTTTAAGCCTAAACCAAGCAGGACTTAGGAGCTCCTGTTACAGGATTTTCTGTGTGAGAGGGTGAAAGCAGTGTTTCAACTGGAAGTCCATAACCTCTAAGCTAAGATTGCCACTTTCTATCAGTGAAAATTCTGGCACTGATCCACTTGGGGATGTTCTGTTGAGAAAATCTTTGCAAGAAGATTTTTTTGCTTTTTGCTCTTCCTTTTCAGAGAGGAAAAGCTGAATCTTCTGATGGGCTACATCCACCTCTTCAGAGTTACTGTTGTGTGCGTCTTGCTAATTTGAGAAGCCAAGATGAGAAGATGAAATCTCACCTTTTGCAAGAGTTATCTCTCCAGGTGATAACAGACAACTTGAGTAGCACTTAATGTGTAGTCGTGGGCAGGATCATCAAATAATCTCTGTTCTCTCAGGGAAGAGTCTTAGACTGAGGAACGAACAGTAAGTTTAATCTATTAGTTAGTCATATCAGTGTGTGCAGTCTTCTGTAGATGAGCAGAGCAGAGTTGCAGTTCTCAGCTGCGAGTGCAAGATTTGTTCTACTGTCTTTAAGGGCTTTGGTGGAGTAAAGTCACCCCAGTGGATCTGTGTGCTCCTAAAATGAGGAGGAAATGCTGCCACTTGTGCTCAAGAGCAGGTCTGTCCAACAGTTTCCTGACTGTGTAACTAATGTAACACCTGAACAAAATGGCTTGACATTTCCTCCACTCCTCTGTTAAAAAGGACAATAGTGTAAAAGTTATTCAAGTTGTATGCACTGTCTGCATGTGAGGGTTGGAAATCATGAGTGATTAAGTACTGAAGACAAATGCTCTAGAGTAAAATTTCCATCCTTCAAAATTTTACAAACCTTCTTGGCCAAGGCCCTCGGTAACCCAATCTAACTTCAGTCAGTCCTGCTGGGCCAGGAGGTTGGGCCACAGGACCTGCCTAGGGCTCCTAATCTAGAGTTTTCCGTGATATCACACAACGAACATTAACTTTTTTTTTACTTTATCTCTGTTGGGTTTATGAAGTGTTTTAATAGGGACAGAAGTCAGGCAGGAAGTGTTTGGTTTTTTGCTTTGTCCTCCGCTTGATAAAATGTATCTGCAAATTTTAGGACCAACAGTTTGGAACAGGTAAGAACATACTGACTTCTGATGTTAGTAATCCCTGGAAATGCGTAGTCCCCAAACACAGGTTACTGATCAAGAAGTAAATCAAGAAATCTTCCTGACTAAAATGCATTTGTTTGTATATTCTCTGTATTATTATTGACAGATGTGCACTTTTTCTCTTCTGATTTCAGTGAACTTGCATTTGCAATAGTAGCGTAATGAACATATATGGGAGTAGTGGTTTCATCTACGACATGAGCAAAATACTCCAAGAAGTGAAGTCCTTTGCCTTTTCTTCCTCATGACAATTGCATAGATTCATCGTGGCACTCTTGATAAATAAAATTAACTTGTTTGCATTTATTCTGCAGTACAGGAGCAAGAAGATTTCTTAAGATAGTAAAACAGCACTGATGGAGTGGAAAGCATCATGAAAAGCCTTCTTTAGGGACAAGATTTGGAGGCTGCTACTAGCCCGAGTTTCACAGAAATAGCTCTGGATCATATCTGTCTAGATCAGAGCTGTCCCTTACTTTGCATCATAGAACTCAGAGAGAGAAGACTGTTCATCAGGAATGGCTATACAGAAAATTAAATTTCCATGAAGAATAAAGGAAGCAAAATCTAAGAGCTTAATGATCATAACTTGAAATATAAAATAACTATGCCACCAGAATGGGAATTGTGACTTGCCAAGTCACAGATTTACTAATCTTACAGTCTTACAGTCACAGATTTACTAATCAGGGCTTAAAACCACCAGCAAATAACTCGTAGTGCTAGTATGATGTATGGAGAAGAGCTCCAGAATCTGAGATATTAGTGTTGCTAAGAAATGACAGGAGTCATTATCTGGACAACTCGTATCAGTATTTCATCTTTATTTCTGTGGGAAAGCTGAATAGGGCTAATTAGAAACTGAAGCAAAATTTAACACTAATTGATAAATATTTTGTAATGCCTAACCCAGTGTTGCTGCTATTTAAAAAAAAAAGCTTTTTTTTGTTTTGAAGTTGTTCAGTATAGTGTATAATAGGGTTCAGTGCCACATGGTGACTGAAGCAGTGTGTTACCTTCTGCTTAACTGGGATGGAATCAATAGATGGCGCCAAGTGCAAATTTTTGGCCAAGGTAGTGCAGTTAGTTCAAGTTTAACTTTGGAAACAGATTGTTTTGGCTGTGTTTGCTAACAATCATGACACAAGAACAGCTATGCACTGGCAGAATTTGCTGTTGTGACAAATGTGGGACATGTGGCCATTACACAGTGTTAGAGTTCTGTAGCACTGAAATATTAGAGATGAGATGAAATACAAAAGCTTGGAAATGAGGAATTTTTAGCTATTTCCAAACAGTGAAAGCTTGAGGCTTAGAAATGATGGAAGAGAGACATGGGCATATTTGTTGACACTGTGATTGACCAACCTGTCTCAAAGATAGGTTAACTTAAGACCTATAAATGAAATACTTTCAGCAGTCTTAGTGATTTTATTTTATTACAAGTCCAGAGTTTCACTGGTTAAATAACCTGTGGCTTTCCTCATTTCAGGGAAAAAAAATAAAAGGGGAAAAAAAGTTTAATCCCCTTTATTCAGTCATGGCAGGAGCTACAGAGACGGGTCTAAAGAATCTTCTGATGCCTGAGGATCTGCTTCATCTGGAGATTCAGCAAAGCTTGTCAGTTTCTATAATGTCATGTCAAATTGCTGTCAAGTACTAGAGATGACAGAAATGATCACCCAGCTTTTTGCATCACTTTGCACCTTTCTTGTATTGACAAACTTTTGATCTTTGGCTTTGTAGGAGTGACTTGCCTCCTGGTGATACTGGACATACCCGACTGTCATTTCAGATCTATGGATGATGACTAGTAGAAGATCTGACCGGATGTAATTGGTCTAGGGAATATGGTATGACTGCAGTTGTCAGCCCTTCTTTCTCAGTTTTGGTGAAGTGCGTGTGGTTCTGCTCTGGGTTTCCTGTTAGATGCTTTTGTGGTATCTGGAAGAAAAAGGCATGCAACATCTCAGATTCCTCTGATAATCCTTATCATTTCAGTGGATAAAATGGGATGGGAATTTCATGACACCCTTTGACCTAACCTGGCAGCCAAGACCTAGGTCAGTCCCTGATGGCTGTTGCATCCCATTTGTGATAGAGATAGGTCCAAGCTCAAAAGCATGAGAGAGGAGCGGTGTGGAGGCATCAGGGATTGCCAGGAATGTAATCTCATAGGTATGACAGCTATTTAAGATCTCATGGCATGGCATGTGGCTGCAAGTGAATAAAGGCTAGTTCTTCATCAGTGAATAGGGTCCTCCCATAGCAAAGGAGAGTTCTACCACAGGATTGTTGTGTCTAAATGGAATAAATTTCTGTCTAAGTCACTCTCCCATCTACTTGTACAGTCAGGTCTTTGTGACCTGAAAGAATTTTCTTCTCTGCTATTTTAGTGTATTTGCTTTAACTTGGTATGGATAGTCTAGACTGTCCCAAAGGAGAGAAATACCTCTATTAAGCTGATTTTACCTGTTACTTGCTCTACAAAATTCTTATATACCAATGTTCTCAGGTTTCTGTAGGATATAATTGTTTTTTTCTGTACATTCCCTGCAGCTCTAAATTTGCATAAAAAAAAATCTGCCATGAATGTGCCCTTATAGCATGGTCCAATAGTTTTATATGACAATTTTTGGTAGTTGTTAACCATCTCCTGGAAAGAGTCAAGCTTCAGGTCTTACAGACTGATCTGATCTTATTAAATCTTTATCTGTGCTAGTTTCCTGTTTTCATCCTTTCAAGTGTCTGATGCAGCTTTCTCTAAAGTATGTTTTGGATTAGGAAATGAATTTATTGGTTTATTTTCTCAGATCCAGAGGCTTCCAGGCCAGAGGAAGTTTTAAAGTTTTGTTGACATTTAAGAGATGCTCATGGTGCTAAGCCTTAGACACAATATTGTACCTACAGCACGCAGGACGTTAGGACCAGCCCTGACTATGCACTTGTCATTCAAGCTGACAGGGCACATGAGATTGTATTAAGAGTCTGCTGCATGGTCACGCAGTAATCACAAGATGCACCATAGCGATCAGAGCACATTCCACCATGACATTAGCCACACATGGACCATTGCTCAGAAATTACTCTATCTCTGTGTTCAAAACAGCTAGATGGGATGTCCATGGTACCTTCATCAAACATCATGGAACTGTTGAGAGAGGGGCATTTTGCAGAGCAGTGTCTGGACAGACCCCAAGATGTAGGGTGCTGCCTGGAGTGTGTGAGAGTATACAGTCATCTCAAAGAAAAGGCTAAGAAATATGTCTCAAAATGATCCACCTGTTTGTTCATTGATCTCACAGCTGTCTTCTCTTTTTTTCCCTATAGCTGTTTTGTGGGAACTAAAAACCTGTGCTTTCTGGCTCTCCTGAATGCCTGAGAGGAGAGAGGACCAGGGGGGAGAAGGAATGGGAAGGCATCTGAGACTGAGGGCTGTAATCCTCTAGGCATGAATGCTATTTAAATTACCAAGGCAAAACACACTATTCATTATGCACTTAAATTTCAGATACCCTTTTGATGTGTATGAGACAGGGAGAGTTCAGCA
>NW_010391090.1:0-17215 GCF_000710305.1 Buceros rhinoceros silvestris | reverse complement strand
TCAGCAGGATCTCTCTAAAGATGTTTTATGAAAAGGATTGCAGTGAACACAGGTTAACTTTTTTCAGCATTGTTTAAGCAGATTGGTTTTGGCAGTTACTTCACAATTAGCTTATCCTTATTTCTTTCTAAGTAAACATTGAATCTGGAGGAAAAAGAGCTTTTTTCTGTGCATTTTGCGGAGGTGTTTTTTTTATTTGAAGTGAAAGTCCCCATGGAATCTTGGAACTAAATACCGCTCATCTAGCAATAAGTTTTAAATTGGCCCAAGTATAGGATTTTCTTTTTTTACTTATCTTCTTACAGAGTATTACGAGATTTTCTGCTGTTAATGTGGTAAATGAAATTTGCTAAATTCAATTTGCCCTGGCTGCAGGGAGGGTGCGCTCTTGCACCACTGTTATTCCCATCATGAAATAAACAGCTCACCCGCTTCTGATTTGGAGGTGGGTGCCACCTTGATTAAAAAGCCTTTTCTGAGGCACAGGGTAGCTTTAAACGTCATTTCTTTTTGTTTTATTCAGATAATACTCAGATCATTTTATTTGTAGTAAGTAGTCACTGGCCAAGGTAGTTGTTTTTCTATGAAAACTGTACCTGAGAAATCCTGGATTTGATTTGTGCTGCTATACCACTAGCTTAATGTTTCATACTTCCAGATGTTAAATTGTTCTTTCCTTCTTTAGGGATCTCTCAGTCCCTTTACTATGCACATCCAGTTCAGGTGCGTGAGCTCCTAATTGTTTTAGCATGCAATGAGATTTTTTTTGTTCCTAAGTGCTCTTGGGAATGGAACCTGGGACACTGTCAGGTTTTGTCTAGCTAGCCTGCAGTGGCCGTTTTCTTTTGTTTTCTCCTTTCAAGTTTTAAAATGTCAGCTGAAAATAGAGTATACTCAGCATGGTTTTAAAAGACACTCTTGAAAATAGCTCTGTCATCCAGACTGGGGGTTCTTTGGTTTGTACAGAGAGGTACTAGAGTACTTTGTGTGATCCAGCTTTTTAGTTCAGTGGTCAATTTATCATAAATACTATTTTCTAAAGATTAAAGAGTTAATAGTGATATCTTTAGTCAGTAACATAATATTAGCAATCACCATGGCAAATGAGTTTGTGTTCACTAAATGTGCATAAATAGGAATAGGACTTCTAAGAGAGCAAAGACACGTGCAAGCCAAAACTTCATTCGCTGCTTCTGTGCAGTGCAGGCTGTTTGCAGGGAGTCTGTATCTCCATTGGTTTAAGAGTTGTGCTTTTAAAGAGGAATTGGAATTGCAAGCCAAACGTGCTGAATGAATCAGTAGGCCTTGTATTTAAACAGGCTCTTATGTTTAATGAAAGAACTTCTAAAGGTAGCTGTATTTGTTCACAAGGTTATCTTTTCTTGCCCCAGAATTTGAGTTATTTTACTTTGTGTTTGGGTGTTGGGCTTATGTTTGGGATTCTTCCCCACACTGCTGCCTACCTCCCCCCTCCCCCCCGCTATATTTTCCTATCTTCCTCTCCACTTTATCCAGAAAGTTGCTGGAGGTAAGGGGACTAACACTTGTTCCTCACCTTGTACCTTTTTGCTGGGGTACTGCCGACTTCCATTCAGTAAGAGCACCTAAGACATCCTTTGTTTTGTGTTTATATTGATACGGTGAGAAACGTGTGGTTTTACATGCTGCTTCACTTTCACTGCCAGAAGTAAGCATTTGTCCTACTGCAGCGGAAAAGTCTTGAATTTTCTAAAATTTTCTCTAAAACCTGTTTCTCCAGTTACTTCCTAGGCTGTATAATGAGTTGTCTTTCAGAAAAAATCATGGTTTGTCACTACTGTGTTTCGCCATACCTTTGTCTGCTGGAGGTTTATAAAATATTTCAAATTTCTGGTTTGGTATTGTATTTCTTTGCATTCAATATACATTTAAAAAAAGCTTTCAGCAATGCAGCCTAGCCCATATGTCTTTTTTTCCCCCACATAAGTTGCTTCTATGTAGTTCTTAGTCATTCATTATAAGCGTGCTTCAACTCACATTAATTTAAGAATCTGAGCTATCTATTCAAAGTATGGCCAGATTTGGGGACACAGAGTAATGTCCTGTGTCATTTCTATGTAAACTGTATAATTTCCATACAAGACCACACAGAATACACAGATTAGGACTTTTTAGCTTTGACAAAAGACTGGTGAAGATGGATATGGAAGATGGATATGACAGAATTCTAAAATACCAGATGAGGGAATTGTTGCCAGTGTCTTCTAGTAACAATCATATAGCTGCAGGTTGAAAGGGAGCAGAGGGAATGATTTTTGTAACTCCTGGTTTAGCTGCAGAATTTCTTCCTGAAACATTTTGTATGCGAAATCTTATTTGAGTTTCAAAAGCAGTTGGACAAATCCCAAGACAAAGACATTTGAGGCTCTTAAATGTGAGCTAACACCTCTGGATGCAACAACCAGAGCTGCAAAGGGGTTGGTTTGGAAAGGGGAGCAGCGTGGTCCAGATGGAGGCCTCTCTCTCTCACTTTATCTCCTTGCATTTCCCTTCAGAAGCAGGCAGTAGTTTCCAGAGCTTTGGCTGGCTTCAGGGTGAGGTAAACTGTCTCCAAATAAGCTGAGCTTCGTTTGTGTGGAGGAGGAAAGGGACAGAAGAGAAAAAGAATTTCTGCAATGAAAAGAATCTGCGAAAAGGCATTTAAGATGAAATTAAAGAAAATTGCATTAAAAGGGGCTGGTGATACTGATGTCTCCAACTGTACGAGAGTGGAGAGCAGTAAAGGACTTTAGAGCGAGAAGAAAGTGAAGAGTAAGCTAATTGCACAGAGGTACCAGAGGTGGGGAGCGGAGGGAGAGATCAGTGGGACCTGGGGTAGGTGAGGGAAAAGGGGAAGAATAAAACAAGACAGAAAATTTGGAGCCATTTAATGCTTTCTTTGTCCATTGTGCCCCACTTATCACATACCCACCTATGACGTAGCACTGTTATTGTCTCTTCTGCCACCCGCCATTTCTCTGATTTATCTCAACCTGCTGCTGCCACTGCTGTCTTGTATGGCAGATGCTGTTTGTGTGGCAGATGCTGTTTCTCATAGGAGCTCTGCTCCCATCCATACGTGGGGTTCAGGCCAGTGGTGTCTTTAGTAAATAAGGCTAATGTACTTGTATATATATGAAATCAAACTTCTCTAATGCATAGAAGCCTCTTTTGTATATAACCTATACTTTTTTCCACTGATTATTATAATGTGAGTGTTGCCTGTTGGGTCTGCTCTCTGGTTTGGACTACTGGCAGTTCTGGTTGGGTACAGTTTAGGGCAACCTGAGAGCTGCTGTAACATACATGGAATGGTCATGCTTCTAAAGAGAGTTTTTAAACTAAATATGTCCTCTCTATTTGTATTAAATCCTACTACACAGTGTTTACTAGAGGTACGCAGGAACACTCTTAATCCATTTACTTAACGATGTCTAACACTAAAACATTTTTCTTCCTGAGAATCAAATGATTTCACATGCAGGGACATACTCCACTTTTATTCCATAATTGCTTCATTTATACATGGACCTTGGGAGATGAAATCTAGATGACTTATTACTTCGTTACATAAATATTTAGTATGCCCCCATATGGAAAGAAAAAATAGATCAGGCAGACTGTATAATGCATCAGGATAATTCTGTTCTCCTTAGCTGCAATCCAGCTTTATTTTCTGTGGGGATGCTTCCTCTGTTGATGCATGCCACAATAGCTGCTATAAATCACTTAATCCCATAGTGCTAAGAAAGTGTTCTCAGGAGTTTTAATATACTGCAGGATTTAATGTTTGTGAAATGTCTTGAGAAGTGTAAAATACTGTAATAATTAATAAGGGATTATAAAAATCTGAGAGGGAGATATTAAGATTCAAATGTCACCATCTTCAGTGGCTGATAAATGGAGTGTGTGGAAGCTGAGTTTTGCAATTTTCCCTTGAGTATGCTGCTGTGATTTGGTGTCCTCTACCAAGCCACTAATGTTTATGTGACTTGGAGTAACTCAGTAATCTTCCTGATATTCACCCCTTTCAAGCCTGATTGAAGCTGGCCAACAGAATCAAATCTTCCAATACAAGACATTTAGATGGGATGGCTAGAAAATGGAACTACATAAGCTTCACTTTCATAGGAAACCTACAAAACCACAATTTTCTAGACCTGTTCATCAGTCTTGCATCCCACTGAACTAGATTTTTTCATGTGTGACAGGCAGCAAGATTTTGAAGCAGAGAACACTATGATTAATTTTGTCTCCTTTGTTGCCACAGGTACATTCTGTGTATTCTTAGAATGTAAATCCTGCTGCTAATTAAGTTGCTCGCTATTTGAGATGATAGTCTTGAAAAAATATAGCTCACCTTGGGGAGTCCCAGAAAGTAAAATGTCCATGCACAGGATTGTAATTTACCAGGAATAACTGCTGTATACCCATTCAGTCATAACAATTTTTTATAAATTCTTTTCAGTTTGCAAAAGTTACTTTTATTCTCAAAACCTGGAAAACAGTTATTCTGAAAGTCTCATATTGATGATTTCGATTGAGTTGAACAATGCAGAATAAAATTGTTCAAGCTGATCTTTCTTTACTTTGAGCTCCATTTCTAACTCCAAAGAGCAGAACAATGAATAGATACAACCATAACATCTATGCAGAAGCAACATGCTCCAAGCACTATGGCAAATACAAATCTTACATAATGAGTTTGATTGAATTTTATATCTGAAGAAAACAAAACCTAGTAGAAGTAGGCTGGTTTATAGTCAGTAGAATTAATAATTCCAGTCTGTTCTGGTTTTACTGTTTCTGTCTCCTACCCTTGATGCCAGCGCCTCACGTGTGTCCTGTGATATCCCCACTGGGCAGAAGCCTGTAACTAACTTGGACCTGTAGCTTTTCTGCTGCCCATGGCCTTATGGACGGCACACCCACTGAGTTATGACTGCACTTCGATGTCAGAACACTCACATACTCGTGCTTCCCGTTCATCTAGCTGTGGATTTTCAGGGAAACTATAGAAAATTATTTATCTCAGGGATTGTGCAGCACGTGCTCTGCAAGGACCTGCTGAGGAACTGGGGATGGCTCAGCATGTAAGAGAGAAGGGTTCAGGTGGACCCGATGGACTGCCAGGACCCACAAGGAGGTTGTCAGGAAGGTGCAGCCATGCTCTTCACAGTGGTGTGGGGTGGGATGATAGGAGGCATGGGTATAAATTAAAACATAAGAGGTTCTGACTGGTAAGGAGAAACTTCTCAACCATAATGACAGTCTAATTGTGGACCAGAGTACCTAGAGGGGTTGTGTAATCTCCATTGTTAGATGTTCTCCGTTGTTAGACGTTATCAGGTTGGATAAAACCTTGAATAATGGTTTGTTGATCCTGCTTTGAACAGGAGGTTGGATTAGATGACCTTCTGAGGCTGAAATCCTTTCCAATTTGAGCTATGCTATGATCCTCTTTTTCTGTCTGTTTTGATTGACCTCATGAGACAGCTGCATGAATTATACAGGGAATTGCATAAACAGGAGATTGCTTTTACATTTTTGTCCCTCCTGTTCCCTTAAAAAATAAAAACCCAAAACTTAATTTTGCCTATGATAAATATAGGTACAAAGTTTATCTCCATGACAGCATGCTGGTGATACTTGGGGGGGAAGCCTATCCTATACCACATCCTACACCCGTAGCAGATAAGAGAAGTGAGTACACCCCTCCTGTTATAAAACAGGACCACTGCGCAAGATGAACTGAAGAAAGCTGTTTATGCTTTGGTACTTCAGTTTCTTTTCCAAGGGGTTTCAAGGGACTTAAGCACCTCTGTTCCCACCTATTTAACAGTTCTAGTATTTATTAATATAATCTGTCTTTAGTTTCTTAATCCTACTATTTATTAAATAGTTATTGGTTTAATCCTCTTATAAGAATTCATTCTCTTAGTACAAGTGTTTGCTGTCTTGTAGACTGACATCTTACAGAGCCTTTTTTCTTCTGCAGCCATTCTTGAAAATGTTTCCTAAGTCATGGAAGGCAGGAATCAGCTTAGGTGATCAGGAGTACTCCCTGTGTCTTGCCAATTTTCTTCATTTAAATGTGGGAAAAGCCTAGGAGGCTGACTTTGGCTTTCTCCTCGAGATTATCTTTTTGTATGTGAATCTGCTACATGTGTCTTAAACTTTGAGATGTGGTGGTTGCTGACCTCCTTTCTATGCACCACTGTGGCTTTTTTGTATTCTGATATGGTTCTTTTGGATGGGACTTTATTTTTAGGACTGTTTCTGAAGACGTCTTGTTACAGCTGTACTATGATTGAAGTATTTCTTGTGCATCATTAACCGGTGGAATTCTTTTCCCTTGAGCCATGATATGAAGTCAACAGCTTAAAAAGGTTCAGAAAGCAACAGGTTCTCTACTATGGCTAAAAACCTGGACTGCAACATTAGACAAGACTAAGAGAAAACCAGGCAAGCAAGGAAGATTTTTGATGTCCGCAAAGTGTCCAAACTAATAGAGTTTCAGGGAAAAGAGGTGGGTAGGCAACCAGCCTGTTATACTTTTGAGATTTAGGCTGAAAAAAATTTTTAGATGAAAAAATTTCTTTCTACAAATGGAAAATTACTGTTTCTAGTTTGACTTAGCTGAGAGAATAGGCTGAAAGACCAACTTTAATGGCTCAATATATTTAAATTGACAGAATATTTACAGAAGGTGTTGAATGGTTGAAAAATACATTTTCTTTCCAAAAGGAACAAAAATTGATAAACAAGAAGCTAATTAAATATTATCAGTACCATTAAGGGTTATCTTTGAAGGCTAATAGGAAAGGAGAGAAAAAAGACTACGGTAATTAATTCAAGTAATATCAGCAAGGAGGTTATTTTTATTCCAAATTTGCCTATTAGTTGTTAGTTTACTGTGTGTGATAAATTGTTACTACTCATACCTCTGCCCTAGAATTTAAATCATAGTAGACATGTATTTTCCTTGCAAGGGCATAGTTTTCACTAATTCCAGGATGAGATGGCTTATGTGACAGGAACCTGATGCCACAGGGCATTGTCCTTTCAGCATGGGCTGGAGTAACTAACTACCTTAGGAACATCAGAGGTCTCTGCTCAGATGCAGCTCCAGAGGAGGCTGCCCACTCTCCAGGTCTGGAGCTGCAGGGAGTGCCTGGTGCTACTGCCTAAGGCTGGGTCGGGGGAGATGATGTGCATACCTACGGGAGGTGTGTGCTCATTGAGATGTGCCATCAACTTAAGGAGCTGTGGAAGGAGGGTGGCACACAGAGTATTAGGGATGATGAGAAACAGTTTGGCTGAATCCAGATAGGACCCAGTCATTGCAGAAACAAGAGCCGGGACTCTTGGTTGCACACAGGAACCTGTACTCATTAGGGCAGCAAGTGAAGGCTGGAGGCTTGTGACTTCAGACAGCAGAAGGGCATATCCTCCTGGTAGCAGGCGAGGAGGTGGGCAGCAGGTATCGGAGCTGGCCAAGCCTGAACCATGTGACAGCACCAAGAGGAAGCGACCTGTGGTAAATGTGTGAGACTCTATCCTGTAGGAGACAAAAGGCCCCTCTTGCAACCTGACTTGCTGTCTAGGGAGGTTTGCTGCTTGCAGGGGGCTTGGATCCAAGGCATTGCAGAAAGGCACGCTATTCCTGCCTGTCCCTTTTCCATATGGATATCAGTGCTGGAGGTGGGGAGACCTAGAGGGACTGCATGCCTCTGCTGTTTAGGGTCAGGTACATGGAGACTCAGGTGGCTTTTTCGTCAATCCAGCCAAGGACAGGGAAGGGCTTGAGGGAGGACTGGATGAATCACACCTTTTCTCATGTAGAACTTCCTAAGAGATTCCTGTTAGTCTGTTTCTCCAGCCTGTCAATGTCCCTCTGGATTGCAGCGCGATGCTCTGGCATATCAACCACTTCTCCCAGCTTTGGGTTGTCGGCAAACTTGCTGAGGGAACACTGCCCCATCATCTAGATCATTAATTACTCTGTATTCTGATACTACGCTCACCCTCTTCCTTCTACTCTGCATCCGGATGTCTGTGGTTTCATTCTGGTGATGGCGAGTGTTACGGTGAGTTGTCAGGAGGAATATGGTGTTCCTATTGATAATATTTTATTCATTCTTCTAGGATCCATTTGAGGTAATTTCTGTATGTTTTCTAACACACTTTTACATCTTTGCTCTTCCTTCATTTGTCTCCAGCTCTGTGTTACATCAAAACTTACTATATCTGGTGTGTTTTGTTTGTTACTATTAATAAATGTAGTATTATGTTGCGGTACACTGTTGTGGTACACTGGGTGGCAGTATAGGCGCTCGGAAGATTACGTGCTTACGTTACAGGAATGCAGTAACCACCCACGATGGGTGAGGCTTAGTGGAACACTATATAGCTCTGTTCATTACATAATAAAGTGCCATTTTGCATCCTCTGTACCAGAGAAAGTGTATAAGTGACCCTCAACGGAAGAGGTTGAGTGCCCTGTATCACAGCTAGTTGCCACAGTATTATTCTGCTATATTAACAGGCCTATATTTCTCTCTACTTTATCATTATATTAGAGGCATAAATATCTCACTCTACATAGAATAAGTTACTACAGCTGCTATCTATAAAAAGATATAGTTGTACAATGCCAAGATAAATGCAAATAAATTAACTATGGACATGAGATAACCAAGTAAACTAATTTAGACCAACTGAATGAAGTAAACTTGCAGGCAGGTCAAGAAAAGTTGATCCAGAGCAGGTCTTGACAAGCTTCAGGCCTGGGGTTTTTTTAAACTCATTACAAAGCTTATGGCCTGTGGCTAGCCATGGCAAAACTGTATTACAGGGCTAAGGGTCAAACCATTAATAACGTGATTCCAGATTTTCTAGATTTGTAACCCTTAGTAAGTTGGGATTTGGTTGATTGTCTTCAGTTCTGTTGTTCCTCCCATGAGAATTATGCGTAAGAAACAAGAGTGACTTAAGTATAGTAACTTGTTGGCTGTTAGCATCATCACGTGCTGTATGCTGCAGTATTTCTATCACCATGAACTAGCCTGTTCGGTTTAGTGGCTGTGATGTCAGGCTCCAGGAAACACCAAATACAGCATGAGCTCTTTAAGAGCAAATGTTATAGTTCTTGGGCTGAAGCAGTACTTTCTGTACTTGGATTGTATAAACACCCTGAAGTACTTCTAGTTCTGACGATTCCTCGCTGTAGGTTGAAGAATATCTCACCTATATACATTGGGGGAATCTTTGCCTACAGCTTTTGAGACCATGGGTTCATAGTGTTCTTAGTGTCAGTGTTCAAGTTGCCTGTGTAACCGGAGTCTCTTGTGGTTTTGCCCTTGTTAAACACCAGGTTAAGATGAATGCAGGTGAGCTACTTAGTGTTTGCATTTTCATTGCCTTTCAGATTATCTGTACTTTTTAGCAACTGTGTATTTACTCTTTATTTTGTCTATGGGAAGAACTATTCCCACAAGTATTCTTCAATAGGCTTTGAATGTTTCAATATCATGTCAGTCAATTAATTTTCATTAAAGACCTAACCTTCAGGAAACTCTGCCGGGAAGGTCTGAGACTGCCTGCTGCACCTAGTTGTGGACTTGAATAAAAATCTGGCAATTAAAAGCAATGATGAGGCTTGCTAGGAAAGGAAAATTATCACTAGCAGTTATTTAAGATGCAGTTTTAATACTAATTTAGATGCAGATGCCTATGAATAGAATAAAACTTTGAATTTAAAGGTGGTTAAATAGTTTTTTCAATACACATAACAGTCTCTGCTTCCTGAGAGTTTTCTTTAGTACAGTTCTTTCATTTCCCATTTCACAAAGGCTATTTTCATGGGTTTAAATTATTTCTTTTTCAGCTTCATAGTAATTTACAGATAGGAAAACATACGTGTGATGTGCTTATGGTCCAACCCAAAATTTGATTGCCACTCTTCAATGGAACTTGTAAACAGTTCCCGTATGGCCAAATCAGTCCGGAGGTATGATAAGCATGAGCCTACTAAGACCCACTGTTCATAATGTTTGAGGGTTTTGGCCGCACTTTTCTTCCAAAATCCCATTTCAGAACATGATTGCATTAGTGGTCTAGATATCCTCTTCTCATTTCAAATGGGTATTTATTCATGGTTCGTTAAGAGTCATTTGTTCTCTTGCATAATAGTTCATTTTCTTCCCTGACATTAACTCAAATACCTGCTATTATGTGTACAGGTATATATGCTAGAATAATTTTTGCTGTTTAGAGGAGGATTGCTTGAAACCAAACAGCAAATACTTTCTCACAGTTTCTCTTAAAACAGGCTTCCTACTCCTTTCGTTGCTCAGGTGGGCTTTCTCCACGTGCCTTTTAAGATTAATCTTTTTTTAGTATAGGTCATCAAACTCGGATCCACTTCTGAGATGATGGCTCACGAGCAATTTTTCATCTATTGGGAATACTTCTACTGATAGATTTTTATGATTCTATTCTTGGTTTTTTTAGTACTGTATCACACCAGTCATTTATGTAAGCTCATACTTGAGTGAAGTGTCCCAGCATAGTCTATAGGAAAAAAAATCTAACACAACACTGGCTCTGTTTATAAAATAAGAACAGCTCTGCCTTAGTGCACTGTGATGTGCACTGATCATGTCTCAAGCAAAGCTTTACGTACTGCTTCTTCACTGTGGTAACGACAACGAAGTTCTTCCAAAATATCCTTCTGCCTTTTATAAAAGAGAGAAATGAAAATTCTTACATAAAGTATTTGGCTAGCAAAAGGTCTTCTCTCATATGTTGAGAACAATGTCCAAATTTCTGAAATTTTCATTATTTTACATTTCTGCATATGAGGAGATTCTTGGTTCAGTGTTTACAACTATGATATTCCCCTCTTCACATATTCTCAGGGATCTGTGTTAAATCTTTCTTGCTAACTTTCTGTACAGTGTCTCAGTCTTACGCCGTTACATACAATGTATTGCTCTGCTCTAGGAAAGCAGGTCTGAAGTGTAGTTTGCAAAATGCTAATTGGAGGAAAAATTGCCTCCAAATTCATATCTAGAAAAAACATGTGACCCGAACTGAAGAAAAACTGTTAAACCAGTTTCTTTCAAGGCATTGCCTTTCTTTCGACAAATCTGATTTTATTATTAAATATGTGAGGAGCTGGGTAATTACCCACAACAAAATTTCTCTTTTCTGGTTCTTTCATCACATCCATCACAGCGATACCTGTGGCTGCCCTGAATGCCAAAATCTGGGACCTTTGAGGCACTTGGATTTAGAAAGGTAGCAACAGAAATTAACCTCTTGGGTTTTCTAGATTCAGTCATATCTGAAAAACAGCTGTCTGGTCGTAGATTTTCTTCCCACATTGGCACCTGTAATATCCAGATCATATTTGGATTCTTGACAGTTCCTGTAAGGAGTAGAAGTTAGACATGAAAGAGTATGGAAGTTCCTGACAGAAAATTATAAATTATTTTTGAAGATTAATAATTTAAGAAATATAAATATTTAATAATGTGATATTCATTACTTATTGCTCAATTAATGATTCAATAAGTAATGATTTAATATTATTCAACACTTTAATATTAAAATAAACATTTAAAATGCATATTTGATTTATCTATATAGTGTTACCATTTTATATACAGGTATGCGTACATACAAACACAGACACACATTATGTATAGTTAGAATCATTGTATCACACTGTAGTGACCCATTACCAGAGGCTGGCTTATGTCAAAAGATTTGAATCTATCCCAGTGCCCCCGGTATGCATGACTGGCCTCGTTCACAGTGTCTTAGAGAAGGCCGTTTCCTTAGTATGTGCCCTACAGATTTTGCACACGATTTTTAACGCTACTCTGCAATGTATGTTAAGCTCAGCATCTGCCTGCAGATCATCACTGTGTTTATTGCATCAGCTGTGGCTGCTGGTGGTGTTTCTTAAATGCTGTGTTTGTAGATTATGTCTAGAGCTTTATGTTCTCGCTACATGAGGCTATCAGTGGGGCATGCTCGTCAGCAGACTGGTTTATTTCCTGGGGCACCTGGTCTGTCAGATCTTCCAGAGAAGAACAGATGATCATCTTCGAACAAAGTCAGTCCCTCATCAAACCTTTCAAGGAAACTAATTAGCTATGACAGAGGACAGAAGGCCTATATGTCAGTACATAATTGGTAAAAAAAGTAAGTAATGGAGAGTAAATGGGTAGGTCTGGCTAAAGAGAGGTCACCAGTGTATCTGCATGGACTTGTACTGCACACCAGAAAAGGAGATGAGCTATGGGTTAAGAAAATTGCTGATGGTGTGAAGTTACTCATAGCAGTAAGGTTTAGAGCAGGCTCTGGTGAGTTGAAAGATATTTCCAAGTCTTTTAATAAACTTACCCAGATGAAAGTCAACAGAGGTTAATGTAAAGTGATAGACTTTGGGGAAAGATGTGTATAGCTTCAGTTGTAAAATGATGGGCTCAGTTAATCTGTACAACTGGGGGCAAGAGGTCGGGGTTGTGCTAAAAGATTCTATGAAGACATTGACTCAGCACCCAAAGATGGTCCAAATGGCAGACCAAATGTGCATTTTTAGGGGAAAAAAAATCAACCCACCATTGTTCCCTTGTATAAAGCCATTCACCTACCATGTAACTTCACAGCCTAGCAAAGATGGGGGGGTGATGGTGGTGGTGGTTTGGATATAACAGAGGTCTGCAAATCTCTTCACTGCTCTACAATACAAAACCTGGAGGCCTAAACTACTAAAACTAGCAGGAAACTGTTTCAAAAGAAAATAAAAGAAGGTTGTTCTTTTTGCAACAATTAAGATTTGACCATAAATCTGATCTACTGTAGAGCTTGTGTTGTGAGCAGCTTCTGCTCTCTGTTTTTGCTGCTGTTCTCCTATGTTGCTTGCTCTTCTGGCCACACCTGCTTCTCGGTGTGCTTGCTCTTCTAGCTGATACTGCAATTTTTCTAAGAGCTTCTTGTTATTTCAGCTCCTAATTGGAGGGTCTGTGGTACTGCAAAAAGATGCTTGAATGTATATTATTTTGTCTCTAAATCATGAGATATCTGTCTCAATCTTAACTACTTTATTGTAGCCTGCACAACAATCTGACTACTTTACAGTTTGTAGCAGATTTCTAAACTAATCTGCTGCCCTTTTGTCAGGCTGTAACTTCTGTAACCTTGAGTTGGACACCATAGCCCTCGGATGACAGCTACTTCTGGCACACTCAGGCCTAACTATTTATTTACAATTTATTACTGCTCTTTTGCAGACCATGTCTGAAGAGGACTATTTGGAGGAGAACGCTGGGTGGGATGGCCCAGAAAATGCAGTTGTAAGTGGTCTCTGACCTGGGGGAGAAGAGTGGTGGACTGCGGGAGTGGGTGGCTTGGTTGTTCTGTCAGCAAAAATCAGGTTTGTGACCACTTGAGGAACCTGAACATATGTAAGTCTATGAGATCTGATGAGATGCATCCCAGAGTCCTGAGGGAATTGGCTGATGTAGTTGCCAAGCAACTCTCCGTGGTATTTGAAAACTCCTGGTAATCAGGTGAATGCCCTGGTAACTGGATAAAGGGAAACACTGCACCCACTGCTTAAAGGGTAGGAAGGAGGAGCCTGGTAACTACTGACCTGTCAGCCTCATCTCTGTGCTTGGGAAGATCATGAAACGGGTCTATCTAGAAGCTATGCTAAGGCACACAGGGGACGGGGAGGCAATTTGAGACAGAGAGCATGGCTTCAAGGGCAAGTGCTGCCTGACGAACCTAGTGGCCTTCTACACAAAGTGACTATGTCAGTGGACAGGAGAAGAGCTATGGATGACATCTATCTGGACAACTTAAAACCTTTGACACAGATGCCCCAGCACCCTTCCCTCTAAATTGGAGAGACATGGATTTGATTGGTGGTCTGTTTGGTAGATAAGGAATTGGTTTGATGGCTGCATCCAGATGGTAGTGGGCAGTGGCTTGACATCCATATGGAGATCAGTGACAAGTGATGTCCCTCAGGAGTCCATGCTGGGACCAGTGCTGTTTAATATCTTTGTCAATGACATAGTGGGATTGAGTGCACCCTCAACAAGTTTGTAGATGACACCAAGCTGAGTAGTGTAGTTGACACACCAGTGGAGTGGGTTGCCATGCAGAGGGACCTGGACAAGCTGGAGAAGTGGGCTCATGTGAACCTTATGAGATTCAACAAGGCCAAATGCAAGGTCCTGCTCCTGGTTCAGGGCACTCCTTGATATGAATATAGGATGGGGGCTGATGTAACTGAGAGCAGCCCTGTGGGGAAGGAATTGGAGGTAGTGGTGGATGAAAGGCTGGACATGAGCTGACAATGTATGCTCACAGCCCGGAAAGCCAACCGTGTCCTGGGCTGCATCAAAAGCAGCGTGGCCAGCAGAGCGAGGGAGGTGATCCTGTCACTCTACTCCACTCTGGTGAGACCCCACCTGGAGTACAGTGTCCAGCTCTGGAGTCCTCATCACAGGAAAGACATGGACCTGTTGGATGGGTCCAGAGGAGGCCACAAAAATGATCAGAGGGATGGAGCATCTCTGAGGACAGGCTGAAAGGGTTGGGGTTGTTCAGCCTGCAGAAGAGAAGGCTCCAGAAAGACATTCAGTACTTGAAAGGGACTTACAAGAAAGATGGGGACAGTCTTTTTAGCAAGGCCTGTTGCCATAAGGACAAGGTGTGATGGTTTTAAAGTAGAAGAGGGAGGATTTAGGCCAGAGATAAGGAACAATTTTTTTTCACTGAGGGTGGTGAAGCACTGGCCCAGGTTGCCCAGAGAGGTGGTAGATGCCCCATCCCTGGAAACATTCAAGGTCAGGTTGGATGGGGCTCTGAGCAACCTGATCTAGTTGAAGATGTCCCTGCTCACTGCAGGGAGGTTGAACTAGATGGCCCGTGAAGGTCCTTTCCAATCCAAAGCATTCTGTGATTCTCTACTGTGTTTTTCTAGCCTGTTTGTATATATATGAGGAAATGGACAGTGTTCATCTAATCCCAAACTAAGTTTGGCAACTTCCTCCCTTCCCTGCCTGACCCTCCAGTGAGCCGCTCACAGACTGCGTGGTTACTGGAGAGAAACTGGGAATTTTCTAGAGTTGGGTGGGGAGTGGGGAGCAGAAGGGGTAGGGAAATGAGCACCAGATTTCTGATTCGCCTCTGTAACCTCCGTATATGCAGATGTCCATCTGAAATAGTGCTGTGCACTCTGTTCACTTTTGTGCATGCAGCCAGCACCTTGTACAAGGCTGGTGGTGATTTGACATTACAAATCTCTCTCCCTTCTCTCTTTCCTCTGAGGCTTGGGAGAGCGTCAGACAGATGGGTACTCATATGTACTTCCTTTGAGTAACAATGCTGCTATCTCCAAGCTTGCCTCCATGGGGTCATGCCAAAGATATGAGCTCTATGTGGCATGGGGAGAAGAGGTATGGTTGGAATCAGGCTTGCTGAAAGAGTGCTGGAAAGAACAGTTCCTGCTGTTCTCTGCACTGCCTGGGCAGAGCAACCCATGGGGTGGGCTTTGAGGCAGATGTAGTGTCCTGTATAACAAGCCCCAGACATCAAATGGGACCTCTAGGTGATGCTCTGTGAGTAACAAACAGGCAAAGAGGATCCTGGAGGCAGACAAAACACACAGCAGAGAAGTACTAAAAATGGTTTGTGCATGCATCAGTAGTTCTGGCAATTTATTTCTAGGATAAGCTATTACTAAATGTTTGTCTCTTTAGGAATCATCGGTTTGACAAATGATGGTTATAAAATGAAGACTCTTAAATTGCTGACCTTAGGAAGCCCAAGGAGGAGGTAGCTTTAGTAACTATCAAGACTGAAGACATTAAAATAGACACAAATCAAATTTGCTATCATGAAGGTTATTCATCAGGAAGTGAGATAGAGATCACCTTTTTTCCTCCTAAAATTCAATACATATGGAGAATTTGCTGTTGCATTTAGGGAAATAAGAAAGGCAAATTAAAAAAAATCTATTTCTCTATGAATTGTGTGTCAAAAGACTGCAAAGCTGGTAAAAATACCTGTGGTGAATTGGAACCAGACCCCAGACTCAGCCTGAAGGTTTATATGAATGTAAAATAAACTTGTTACTCATTTGTTACAGGTCAGGAGAAATCATAGTTGAGGAGTTCAAATTTAGAATGTTTCCATTACTGTTCCATTTGCTGTTTCATGTGTCTCTAAAATAATTTACAAAGTTGGTATGACTTTATTAAACCATGACTTTATTAAGTTGAAGTGGTCCAACTGTTCAGCTCACAAGGAGAAAATGCTCAGAAATTGACTTAGCCTGTCTGTCTTTACTATTTATCCACAAGGGACAAAGTATTCCTTACATCTGATGAAAAACCTATGGTTCATTTTGGGGACAGTGTTTAACAGTGTCTACTCTGACACTTTCTCCCTGAATTTCCTGAGGGATTCCAAATGTATAGATGGAAGAGATTATATATGATAAGCTGGCAGCAAAGTAATATTTTAATTGTCACCTGAGAGATTGTACTTTATTATTCAGATGGAGATTAAAAACTGTGTAGTAATAAACATTTAAAATAGCAGGCAAATGAGGAACTGTACTATTCAATTTTAAAACAAAATGTTCCACTTGTTATTAATGACCACAACAACCTTTTGTTATTGCTCTTCACTGAAGAAAGATGACTAGGAGCTGCATAGAAGGGAACCATTCATTTGCTTCAGTTGCTCTCCAGTGTACATGCCAGGCATCCATGTATCCACAACTAATTTTCAACTTCCATGACTACAGGTGACCTGACAATTTCAGTTGTCATGACAAGCTTAGAGGCTAATATTAAGAAGATTCAAGCTTGCTTTTATGTAACTATTACTAAGTTAAAGAGATTTGTCTAATTTTATGCTGTAATTTCTTTTCCTGTATACATTCTGACATAAAGCTTTGTGCAAACTGAAAATCCACAGAACTGGCAACATGTAAAATCTTGAGACTTAGTTTATCCAGAGATTTACTAATTACACATCCTGAACACCATCTCTTCCAACAAGTCAGAACTCGGTAATATGAGATGTTTTTTCCATGTTTAAGTGTCCTATTGCAGAATTCCAGATTTACTGCACTGTTAAGGGTCGAGGGACCGATATACCT
>NW_010391089.1:60307-61209 GCF_000710305.1 Buceros rhinoceros silvestris | reverse complement strand
GTGGGGGGTGGGGAGGGCAGGGAGGAGAAATCAGAAAAAAAATGTAGAAGAAGAATATGAAAGTGATAATATGAGACTAGAAGGATTTCAGCCACTGGTGTTACAGGTCCAGAACTTTCTTCTGTGGATATTTTGTAGACTAATAAAAAAAATAATTTTGCATATGATTACAATGTTTGGAAGATTTTTGTCATATTCTGATTGTACCTGTGCTTCTGTATCCTTATCTTTGGTGGGCTTTGCACCTCTACCTTTATATGGAGATGTGTCTTAAACAGACCACCTGTAAAGTACATGATATTAAAGACTTTTCATGAAGTCTTTCAGAGAATGGCAGTAGGAGTAGTAGTGCAGCCTTTTGCAAGAAACTTGCCATCACCAGTTATTTTTCATTCAGGTTATCTGCTCTGCTGTAATTTTTACTGACGACAGATACAAAAGTCAGGGCTTAGAACTAGCAATAACTTGTATCCTAGACTGTACCTAGTAAAGAGTTGCCATTGTGGTTCTATCACACTGTGCTCTATTTACTAGGAAAAGAGAAAAATGATAGTCAATGCTTGCATTTCTTACCCAATTATGCTAATAAAGCAAACGAGCTTGATTTATACAAAATAAGAGGTGATGTAAACAGGAAAGTCCAAACGAGATTTCCTTGCAGGTCTGTGGGCACAGCTCAGGCTGGTGTCATGTCTTGTGTTTTCTTTCTCTGTTTAAATTTCTAACTGCTAGGAAGGATTTTCATCCTGGAGCAAGGCTTGACTATAAAGCATTCCCATATAAAAAGCAGTTTATGTGGGGTCATAATCTCTCCAAAAGGCACAGCATATATTTCTGGTATATGTTCTGTAGAGATCTACTAGTGCAGAGCATGAGCCCTAAATGAAGAGCACTGGAAGAGC
>NW_010391089.1:55706-60174 GCF_000710305.1 Buceros rhinoceros silvestris | reverse complement strand
GAGCGGTGACAAAAAGCACAGCCTCAGAGATGCACCGGTTGCTGCAGTCTCCTAGGAAGCACTGCTATCCGCACCATTGTCAATCCAGTGTAGACTACCTACACTGAACGCGAAAGTGAAAATAAACCCTAAAGAACTCCGTTGTTTCTGCTGCCACCAGACTTTTTTTTGGTGTTTATGCCCTGGATCTCTCAATCATTGATACAGAAAAGTTTTGTTGTTTGTCATTAATGCGGTCTGCTAGGAGTTCTGCTCAGGACTTGGGACATGCACCTTTCCTAGCAACCTGTTGTAGGTCTCTCTCTCTCTCTTTTTTTTTTTTTCCCTTAAAACAGTTACTTGGGGCAAATAATTTCTTTCTGACTTTCTTCCCAAAATCTGTGTTAGGGATTGTATTTCCTTGTTCAGTACGAGACTGAATGCTGAGGTTACAAATTACACATAAGATCTTGAGCAGAAAAAACCTAAATGACAAAACATTTATACACCTAATTTTGGTTTCTATGTCCTTTAAAGCATGTAGAAAAAACACATTCCTGACTATAGATTTGGGGAACACCATAACACACGGTTTTCTCTTCAATATTTTTGGTGTATTCATTTTCAAAAATGACGGGAGAAATACAGCTAGAGAACGAAATTTTTTCTGTGTTTCTCTCTCAAAAGTAATTGATATTAACTCATGTAAATTTTTGTCTCAGTCATCTTCAACCATTTATTTGTTCATAGGAAATAATTTCTTGGTTTACTTTAGTATATAATTTTGCAAGTAGGACAGGGCAGTTACATTTGCGTGCAGGATAATGAAAAATGTCTATATAACACAAATACAAACTTGGTCTCCAGATGATTATTAATTT
Source organism: Buceros rhinoceros silvestris (assembly GCF_000710305.1). Lineage (NCBI taxonomy): Eukaryota > Metazoa > Chordata > Aves > Bucerotiformes > Bucerotidae > Buceros > Buceros rhinoceros. Next base: position 59,314 of record NW_010391089.1, on the reverse strand, counting down.
TTAATGCTTCAACATTTAAAACACATTATAAGTTCTCTTGTTTTCCTCCATAACTTTTAAATAAATACTTTCAATACTTTACCAAAAAATCTTGAAAAAATGAAAAGATCTTCACCAAAGAACATATACTATGGGATACAGTAAGATATGACATTTCCCCTAAGCTTTCCTTTTTGGAAGAAGGGGCTGAATAATGAAGAAAGAAATGCAACCCGTAGGCTATCTTCCCCCTGCCCTCCTCCAGTTTAATTATCCAAAGGTAAACTGCCAAAATATTTAATCAATAATATTTCTACAAAGTGAAGAGAGAGATGTTCTTGTACAAAAAGGCACATCATCTACTTTAGGTATATGTCTTAGAATGATGTAACTCCCAAGGACAGTTCTCCCTCTGTTGACTATAGAGAGCCTAGGGTATCATTTTGGACAGGACAGCACGTGGTAGTTTAAATGAATGATGCCCTGGATGCATAATGGTGAAATTTCATTATGCATTTCACCTTAAAACAAACTACTGTGGAGAGACAGCCTGTACTCCATGACATAATGTACTCGTTCAAGACCTTGTGAAATGTGAAACTACTGTGCTCCAACAAAAATTTGTGGAGTAGACTCTTCATGGCATTTGAAGAATGGCTTTTCTCAGTTGTCCCTTTCATAGAGAGCTTCATAACAATGCTAAATAAAACTGCATCTCTTGGTTCTTTATGAAATTTATTAGGAATTATGCAGAGCTCTGTGGAAGTGGTGAAGTGTGGAAGATGATGAATCATATGTCAAGTTTTGAAAGTGTCCTTTTCAGAAAAAACAGCAGTACATGTTTCTCCATACTTTAATTTAGCAAATGTGCCATTTAGAGAAAACGTAAAATTGGAAGATTGAGGAAAACAGGAATTCGAACAGCTGTTCTCTGGAAGATTTATTTTTAAGATGTTTCTTGAGGTTTTTTTAGCAAATACGTATTCTACAATATCATAAAAGAAAAGGTTGCTCTGTAGACTAGAGCAGCTTCACCAAAGACTAGAAACAAAATACATTTCTGTTCTAAGGGCATCACACTCATATCTGAAATTCAGCTTTGGTTATATCTTGATCTTGCATGGAATCTTACACTGAAAGAACATAATCAAGATTACTAAGTCATGTAATTAGAAGTTAAAAAAATTATAAAATTTAGTTCTTTGTGAGAGTTGTATTCACTTCTCCAGCTGGAATCAGATTCTCATGCCTTCACTGCTATGGGTTTTGTTGGTTTATTCACTACTCAGGTTTCAGATTCTGACTATATACAAAATAAAGATCTGACAAAGACCCATTTTTTTGTTTGGCTGGGGTTTTTTTAATTTTTTAAAATTTTTTTTTTTAACAGTGTAATGCAGAATCTTTTTTCACCATGGAAAAAATAACAGGCAATCATGAAATGAAATTTCATGACATACCATACAGACCTTCGATCAAACAGCTAAGCAGACTGTAGCTTTGTTTGGGACACAACTACAAAAGGAGGGGAACCTGGCATGGATTCAGAGCACACAAGGTGTCTTGAACTAATTCCCATCTTTCAAAAGTGCTGCTACACTGCGCAGTATCAGAGGAAGCCCAGTGCAGTTTAGTGGAACCCCCTGGAGCTGTGAGAAGATGGCAAATCCTCTGTAAGGATATATTGCTCTGTGTGGACGCATTTGCAAACTACTCATCCGTAGGAACTGTGATGGTAAAGAAAATTATCAGAGCATCTGCCTATAACTGATTTTTAAAGTTTGCTATTCTATATTTTTAGTGGTTTTGCACAAGAAGTATCATGACACTGATGCAACTTCTCGAAGTCTAGTTCATTGAGCAAGGCAAGGCAGCAAAGTTTGTCAAAGACAAGGCTGCCAGAATTTTGTAATGGGAAAAAGTTTGTATTTTTGTTCCATATCTCTGGCAACAATGAACCATTTTAGTTGTTTCATATTTTGTTTTTAAAGATTTCTCAGGCAGATACTGAATCTGAAAGACAGTCAAATAGTTTGAATTACGTGCAGTTGAAATAAATGAAAATTGATTTTTATAGTAGAAAATGTCTCTCAATTCCAGCGACAAAAGATGCAATTTTAATAACTGAAGAGATGAAGGAATATTGGGGGGGTAAGGGGGAGGAGGAACCCTAAAAGATCCAGTATTCTATCCTTTTTCTTCTTCTTCTTTTTTTTTTTTTTCAGTTTAGAAATGTATAACTGCGAATTATAAGATGATTTTTTTCACCATTGATCCAGTTTAGACACAATTGCAGGACTGGTGCCAGTAGCATATAGTAGCAGCTCTATATGGGACTATCTGTAGGAAGCAAATTCAGGTGCTAATGGAGTTTCTAGTAATTTATTATAGTTTCCTTGGAGTTTTAGGTAAAGAACAAAAAACCCCAAGCTATCTGCTAATGTGATTGAGAGACTTGACTGAAATAAACTCAAAATCTAATGTGAAACCTGTGGAAGCAAATATATGTATTGTTTTATAAAGAATTTAATTCACAGAGTTTTGCAGACTATTACAGTTAGGTAACTATGTGTACTAATAAAAAAAGTCCCATTTGCATTTGGATTTTTAAATGAGTATTAGAGGTATGTTCATTAGAAACTTTTATACACTCTTCCATCCAGGAAGTATATGTGAGATGCTGATTCTCTATATGGGACTATCTGTAGGAAGCAAATTCAGGTGCTAATGGAGTTTCTAGTAATTTATTATAGTTTCCTTGGAGTTTTAGGTAAAGAACAAAAAACCCCAAGCTATCTGCTAATGTGATTGAGAGACTTGACTGAAATAAACTCAAAATCTAATGTGAAACCTGTGGAAGCAAATATATGTATTGTTTTATAAAGAATTTAATTCACAGAGTTTTGCAGACTATTACAGTTAGGTAACTATGTGTACTAATAAAAAAAGTCCCATTTGCATTTGGATTTTTAAATGAGTATTAGAGGTATGTTCATTAGAAACTTTTATACCCTCTTCCATCCAGGAAATATATGTGAGATGTTGATTTTTTTTTTCTTTTTTTCTTTTTTTTTTTGTCTCATTATTGTTAAGCAACTCATTCTGTATTTGTAATATCATTGCGAAGCTGGCCTTTGTGATAAACTCCATGCTGTTATATGTGATAACAGAGACTAAGGAATTTAAGCCGTGATGCTAGCACGTACATTTGTGATCCATTAATAGTTTCAAAAGACAAGGACAATAGTTTTAACTTACCGAGCAGTGAAAGGACTGCAAGGCATTTTGTTTCCCCTCTGCTCCTGCCCCAGTCATAGGAAGGAAAATGCAGGCAGAATAGAAGACGGTTCAAAATTAAGAGATTAATTGAGCATCAGGCTTTCAGTCACAAGCTCAAAAATCTTTCTTTTTTTTTACTACCAGGAAGGGTCATCAGCTCCCTGTAAGGGAGACATCAAACGTCTGCTCTCTTTTGAAGTACAGTCTGAGAAATGCTCTCAGAAAGATCCCTGGTATAATTTAAGGAGAGGAAAAGGGAAAAGAGAAAAGGGAAAAGAGAAAAGGGAAAAGGGAAGAGGGAAAACGGGAGAGGAAGGAGGAGAGGAGAGGAGAGGAGAGGAGAGGAGAGG
>NW_010391089.1:42988-55611 GCF_000710305.1 Buceros rhinoceros silvestris | reverse complement strand
GCTGCAGCACGGCGGGGCTGTGCCAGCCCGAGCAGGCACCCCAGCACTGCCAGGGACATGCCCCCGGCACCCAGAGCACCGTGGGAGCTGCTCCCATCGGAGACTGGAAATCAAATAAACAAATCAGGCCTTGGACCCAGCTCGAGAGGAGAGGAGAGGAGAGGAGAGGAGGACAATCTCAGAAAAATTAATGTTCTCCAATACAAAATAGAACCCAGTGAAGGACATTTTCCATTTTTATCACTCTTAACTCATTACACTCAGCTTAGGTAGAAAGAGAACTCACAAGAAACCTGCAAATTACGTTGTCACTTGTGAAAAGAATAAATGTTTGGTATATGGGAATTTTTGAGGAATGAGAATTCATGAACTAAAATGTCACAGAATCACAGAATCATTTGGTTGGAAGAGACCTTTAATATCATCGAGTCCAACCGCTCCCCCTACACTGCCAGGGTCTCCAAACCATGTCCCTCAGCACCACATCCACACAGCTTTTAAACACCTCCAGGAATGGAGACTCCACCACTTCCCCGGGAAGCCTGTTCCAGTGTTTAACGACCTTCTGTGTAAAGAAATTTTTCCTGATGTCCAACCTAAATTTCCCCTGATGCCACTTAAGGCCATTTCAATTTTTGTAAATTCACAGAGATTCAATAGAACAAAATGATGTAAATCATGTGATAACTTCTAGAGTAGAAGTCAGGGCTCCAGAGACAGGAGCTTCAAGGTGCTATTTCTTTGAAAATAGCTTCATGCTGGATGTGAGGCAACATAATAGGACACTTTATGTATTGATTTGGAATTTTCATTGAGTCGGATTAAGAAATGGGAATTTATTTCTTTAAAGAGATGAACAAATTGATTTTGTATAAAATCTGTTTCTGAAAACAGCCTGTGGTCAATTTATTGTAATGAAGAGTTTTACCAAACCTGGTGATGTTACTCTTCCGAGTAAATTCAGCTATGAGCATTTTCACCATCATATCTTAGTTGAAAGGAGTGAAGATAAGGAAATGCATAATTGAATCTTTAAGCTAGAATTGCAGACTGAACTAGGTGACAATGTCAAAAAGTGCACGTTTCGGATACGCCCTTTTTAAGCTTCTCTGTCTGTTGTCTATTGACAATTGTGTGTACAGACATCTTAAAATGGACAGGGATTATGACCAGAAGTCCAAAAGAAGAGACTACACTGCAGTCCTGAAGGTGTGGATGGAGATGACTAGAAATTAAAACTAGAGGCTGGGGGAGAGGAGGTGGGATGGTGGGGTGGAGGTGGGTGGTGGTGGTGGAAAAAGGGTGCAAAGGATGATCAAAGTTCTTGAACGACAGAAGTAGCAATCTTCAGAAAACTGTGGGGGCAGAGTTATGTGCTCAAGCATCCACTGTGGCTTAGTTAAATAAATTATTTCTATTTTAGAGTGTTCACTTACTCTGGAAAAAACCCCCCACTAAACTTTCAACAAAATGTTTGCTTTCATCTTTCTCACTTCTTCAGTAAAACTTTTGCTGGTGACCTAAGTTTTTCCCTCCAGTTTTTAGTATACAGTCTCAGCGTTCTTTCTTAAAATGTTCATTTTTCTTTACCATTATTCTTTTTCTTCTTTTTCTTCCTACAGATTTCATTTTATTACCATTTGACTGTTCACAGTGTTCCTTTTTCCCTGTTCCTCTGTTATTTTTTTTGGCTGGAACATGTTTCCAAAGAAGAGTTCAGCTGTACAGAGACTTTCTCAGTACCACAAATGTGTATAGGGCAGGAACTAGGCAGAGCTTTTGCTTTCTCTTGATCTCTTGAGCACAGAGAAATGTTCTTACTCCTTCACTAGACGCTGAAAGTTTCCATGTTTTGTGTGTACATCTTCCTTTTGTGAAATCTAAGGACTTAAATTCGGTGTTTCGGTTTTATCTGAGAAAATAAGTATATAAGTACAGCCAGAAATGCAGTCCAGTGAAAAATAAGCGATACTTTAGCTCATTCCTGGCCCTACAGAAAATGGTGCCCAGCATTCTGACTCATAGCCAGATTTGTTTGCTGAGATGTTGTGAGGAGTCTCTCCCTGCTTGACCATCACTGAAAATACTAATTTGTGGGGGTACTGTGTAGGCTCCACCACTGCTGGACAATTTTTTTTTTTCGGTCTGTTTTTAGCTTTGCTGGATATCTCTTGACCTAATAAAGAGATTTCAAATTTCATGAGACAACTCAGCAATTTGAAATGTTTCTTCCTAATTGCTTCAAGCAGACAGAAAAGTAATACCAGGGATAAGCCTAGACAATACCGGGATCCTGTGTCTGTGTCAGTCTACTATAATGCACCTTCAGGGTACTTAGCTCTTTTCTGCTGTGGCAGGAATTTCCCCATTAAAGGGGAAGATGTTGCAAACCCTATTCTCCTTGTTCTTCAGGTACCACTTGTACCCTTGTCCCAGCAGAACCTGCTCTTGCCTCCTCTGTCTCCTGGCTAAGTAAGCTCTGGACTGGGCTCTTGGGAGTGTGCTGGCAACTATGTGCTGTTGACTAGTCTGTGCTTGTCGAGTTGGCCATAGTTACAACTTTTACTAATCAGAGAGGGATTTTTCATTCTGATGTTTCTTGTGTTAAGTTACTGCGGCAGATGTTGTAAAGATATTTGTTGAGAGCTCGCCATGTATACTGAATGTTCCTGAAAACAATGTATGGTCAAATGTTAATAAAGAAGGTAATTTTCATGGTCATCCTAAAAGAGTAAAGATCCTGGATTCAGCTTCTGCTCTCAGGAGAAAAACAAATGAAAATATTAAAAAAAAAAAAGTTTCAAATATACAGTCATATTGCATTGCTATTCTGAGGCTTACTTTATGAGCACAAAGTAATTTGGAGACTGAAGTTTCGGAGTGTTTCATAAAAATCAACAGATTTCGTTTGGGAAAAAAAAAAAAAAGATGTGAAACAGCCTGAGGATTGTTTAAGTTTTCTCACTTTACTGCCTGCAGTCAGTCCAGTCTGAATAGAAACCCCTCACAATTGTTTTGTCTCTATCATATTTCATCCGGGAAGGATTCAATGATAAAATATCATGTTATTCCTTTATAAAACAAGAGAAAATATTATCTGCTATCTCTTGGATAAATAATACCTATGATTTTATGTCCAGGTTGACCTTACCTCCATATTGTGTTATCAGGACTTGCTTCCCGCCAGGCCATACATGATAAAAAACCGCTCTGAGGAAAATAAGGGACACAGCTTCAGCACTGAGGCTTCACCAAAGAGCTTTATGGGTGAAGTGAACAGCAGAGTGTACGTGATGGTAAAACAGGATTGTAACTATTTTGCTCGTGGGACTTGCTCAGCAGTGGGGAAGGTGTCAGCACAGTGGGCAAGGAGGATGCTTTGGCACGTACAGCCTCCATTTCATATTTTACATAGAGTGCCCATGTGAGACCCTGCAGACATGCTATGGTGCAGAACTGTAGCCATACAGACCTGCAACTCCCACAGAAATCAATTAGAAGTTAGGATGGATGAGAACTGCAAGATTGTGCCATTTTGTCTTAGTTAAATGAGGATAAAATCAGAGATTCATTTAGTTAAAACAAATCAGAAACTGTAGGAATTTGAACTTTGAGAAAATTGAAATAATACGTGTTTTTTCCTCAAATATTTACAATTTTTACTGTAAACAGAGAGACAGCAGGACAGTCTTTTTAAAGCTTTTCTCTTTATCAAGTGGTGAATGTAAGCTGAAAATACAGATAGGGCATTTTCCCCTCCTAAGTTATGAGTTAATCAGCATGGGTATTAAAATAAAATTTTATTTTTGTAGTAACACTTTTTCAAGATGGTTACTTAGATGCAAAAAAATGGTTTATACTCATTAGTTAATAAAAGCTTTTGGAGCGAAAATGAAGTGTGTAGCTCCCTTTACATTTGGGTATCCAGATATGGTGAGCTAAACCCAGAAACTGAAAAGAGAAATTACATTCTTAATCCAATACGTAAGGCAGTTCTGTCTTATCCCTGTGGATAAAGTATTCAAGTGGCGAACATGGCTGGTTTTCACATGCTTGGGTAGTAACTTTTTTTTCTTAAAGCAATCATTAAGCACTGCACACTCATAAAGCATGAGCTACAAAGAGCTGCAAGATTTCACACATGCTTGTTAAGCTCTTTCTCTCTGTAGCGACCATCTTCAAAACCTCTGGTGACATTTGGTGTGATGACAGAATAGTTTTCTTAAAGATACTGAATTCGTGCCTTTCTCTCTAATGCTGTTACTAGAGATGAATAAACTGAATTAAAAGAGGAAGCTTAAGACTTATGTTTTATAAGTGTTTTATGTTGCACAGAGCTGTGAACCTTCAAAATAGTCTTTTTTTTCTTTTCTTCCTGCACACTATACTGAGGTCTGTAAGCAAATTCAGGTTTTGATCCCAAAACTCAAAGCCTTTAAGTGTAGGTCCAGCATGGGAAAATAAAAGATTTTTTTATATATTTATTGTTGTTTGAGGTAGATTTCTCATCTTCAGTTAGTTGTGCATTTTTGTTGCAGAGTTTTGGTTTGCTATGCCAGTATAATGCAGTACCTGGATCATCTTTGATAATACTTTACTACAGCAAGTACTGCTGAAAGTAATCCTGGATTTCTATAGAAAAATTGTCATAATTATTCAGACATGAAAATGTTGATTTTAATTTTATTACTGATAAAATCAATCGTAGCAAGAGGATTTTTTTTATGGTGGCTGATATTCATGTTTTCCCAAAAGAACATGATAGCTTCAGCAAGCAACTGAACAAAAGACAGTATGACATTTAGCTGCTGCAGCTGGCAAATCCTTACTTCCCTCTGTGTACCTGACTTTTACACCAAAGACAGCAAATATGGTGGAACGGGAGCTTTGTCTGCCTTTTTAATGCTAAAGCTTTACCTAACTTCCAGGGGTTCACCTCTTTGTGAACCAGGGCCTATTGCCACGCAACACAGCTTTGTGGGACATTCTGTGAAGAAAATTCCTGATGAAGTGGGGAAAGAGCACAGGAACAAAAGCCGAGCGAGATAAACCAAATAAAAACAAAGAGGCATTTAACAGGTTAGACAAAGAGAGTTAGGAGCTCAGAGATTAAAGAGGGAAAATGCTGACATGAAAAGGTATAAATCCTTAATAAAGAAAAGAGGGGATTAGAAGACAGTAACTTGGCATTGTGCAGGCTCAGCCTGCTGTGCAGAGCACCCAAAGTTGACTCTTGCCCACCTCAAGTGCAACTTCTCCACGTCTGGAGAAGAATCTCGGAAACAAAACAAAATAAGAAGTACATACAAGAACTACTTTTTCCATCTGTGATAGACATTCTGGTTTGTAGATAGCAAACGTTAGGGTCTAAAGAGAAAAAAAAAATACAACATGAAGCAGAAATGAAGGAAGTGCTGTAGGTGTATGGTCACTCAAAGACAATGACTGTTTATGAACCCACATTTGTGTATGACAGTAAGTAGGACACTCTTCAAATTATTACATAAGTAAAAATAATTATTTTCAGGCACTTAAGCATGAAACTATTGATGGCCCTCTACATTCTGTTTAGATTTTACATAGAGGTGGAGGCAAACATGTGCCTGTTCTGCTGGAGTGTGCTGTGATATCCCCTGTATGCATATACTTTGCCTCAGAATTTTTTTATCATTGTTACTGCTTTCTCTCCTCATAGTGATAAAAGAGTTAAGAGGTTTAATAAAGTCATCAGCAGGTAGAACATATATGAATATTTTTTTTCATCTAAATATATAGCACCCCTTCATGTATTGACCCACGCAAAAATGACTCATGGAATTACATAGATCATCTCCAATCTTAATCTACTGTCTGTTCCATGTGAGTTAAATTCATTCAAATTTCAAACACTTATTGATTGTAGTGGGGCAGAAGTTCATCTTTTCCATAAAAGAACAATTTATTCTGTCAATGCAGTCAAATGAATGAATGACTTTCATGAAAAAGAATCCATTTTTCCAGTCTGTTACATAAAACAAAGAGTTTTATTTTATTGTTGAAAAATGTCATACAAGCTTGGGGAAAACAGGCAGGTGGCAGGGGGGGATCCGTTCATTGCTTGTTTTTGTCAATAACAAGGACAACAACTCCTATACATCAATAGGAAATTCTAAAATATTTTAACTGACCTGGTTATTACCTGTGTTACTTACAGAAAGCAAGTATGGCATTGCTGCTATCGTTACTGCAAAGGAGCAGTTTCATCACCAAAGGGTATCATTGCTGTTACTGGATAATTACCTTTAAATACATTCTGTGAAAGATCAGACTGTAGGAAATACACAACTCTTCAAGTCAATTCTATATGCTTGATTCAGCAAGGTCCAGGTATGATTTGAAGATACTCATAAATAAACTTATTGTTAGCAGGTTAAGATACCTTAATAAACACCCACTTTCTTGCTAATTCCATTTTCACTGAAGGCACGTCTGAGCTGTGCGATGAACAGGTTACGCAGTTTAGCACTGGGTACATGGGCAGCAAGGATCACTGTCTGTCCAGAAAGTCTTCTTGGGAATGTGTGCAGTATATCTACTCTTTTTGTTGGGGGGTTTGTTTTTATTTTTCCAATTATATGTTTGCATCTGAAGACTGGACTTCAGCAAGATTATGAAGTTTTATTTTCAGGAATTTCATCTGTATTCTCAAACAGAAGTTGCTTGGCATTTATTCCCAAAGTATGTACTATTTTGCAATGCAAGCTACAATAAAATGCATCTATTTTTAACTTGAACTTTGAAATCAGGAGACAGTCTCCCATTTCTAGCCTATAATCTAACTTTATACTAAAAATTTTACACTTTGTGTAATTGTCCAGAACCCAGAGCAGAAAAAGTTGTGGCAAAAGCATACGCCTGTGTTTGATAAGCAAAAGCATTAGAACTGCCACATCTGCTGTAATAGCAACGTGGTTCGTGTCATGCCTATGGCAAGCTAAAGGTGAGTTATAAATGGAATTAAAAATGTGCAGTGAGTATTTCTGAGAAATATTATGGGGAATGAATGACCACCCTCCCCAAATTTATTTCAGGAAAATATTGCAAGCTCTAATTGATGCACTAGTTTAGGAATAGAGTCAGAAAAGTTAGTTGAAGAAGTGGATAAAAGGGGGAAAATAAAAACTCAGAAAACAGTTAAAAAGGAAGCCAAGTTGCTCCAGCTTATTTGATGAGAAAGTTGTTCTTCAGATATAAACTCTTTTTATAAAAAACAAACCACATAGAATACTGATAAGCAAAAGACAGATAGGAGAAATAAAAGAGCATTTTGAAAGGCAGCAATGTTAGATAACTCAGGTAACTCCTAAGTGTGAGCTAGATTTAAAGGGGAGAGCTGACTTGCTAAAAGAGGAGCTCCATCTTTCTGTGCTAGAGTAGCAGGTTTTTTAAATTTACTTCTTTTCTAGGAATGTTTTAGTTACATAGTCAATAATTTACTTAACCAAAGTAAATGATAAGACTGCGACAGGGACTTCTTTAAAATTTGCTTGGTTTAAACTCAATTCAAAGCAATAGAATGTACTTGAAAAAGTTTAGTGGAAATAGTAGATCCACGTAAGTGATGAAGATAAACTCACCGAGGTCTGTGGCCCAAGGGAAGTTTGTCAGTCTTCATTGCTGTGATTTGTTTCCTGAACTACAGAAAGAAAAGTAAAAACTGCAAAAAGCAAAGACTTGTTGGTTATTCCCCAGAGTGTTTCTTTCAAAGCAGAAAAAAATGAGCATTGGACACGGCCATTTTCCAGTCTCCTCTGTGAAGAGGAAAGCAATACACAGTCAAGCTGAACATCACAAAATATTGTTAGGTCTTCCTCATTCTCCAGTGACCTAATTGTGTTTCTTAATGCAGGAGATTTTCAGACCACTTCACAAGGTGGAGAAATATTGTAAGATATGGCCCATGGCTTCTGTAATCAAAAAGACTAAAGGAATCAACTCAGCATTAGGATAGAGATGAAAAATCATTCGTCACACTCACACACAAACACAAACAAAAACACGGACACAAGTATAAAGAGACAGAAAAAAGAGATGCTATGATACTCAGTGTTGGTTCTTGTGGCTCCCCTTCCTCAGTTAGTTATCTTTGGTCTGAACTTCCATGATATTTCTGTTAAGTTATAGAACTTTCCTTTAATTGGAGAGCTTTTGATCTCATTAATAATAATAATGTCTATAGACTGAGCCTTATTAATAGATAAAAAAACAACATTTACAGTGAAATTGCATTAATGTGTTTTTAAGTCACTTATTAAAACAGTGGTCTCTGTGAATCAGGCTGCTTGCCAAAGACATTTTGCGTTTAATGTCTTGCGCACAAAATATAGCTCTTCAAACTTATTTAAGTCAAAGCATATATAGCATAGAAATGTAAAAACTGAGTATTTTTTTCATTAATTATTCTGAGTTAAAATAGGATTTTTTAAAAATATATATGTATTTTTAAGAAACTCTGCTTCAAATGATGTAAGGAGGCTGAATAAGAACTAGGGCAGTCCAGGACAACTGGCTGGAAAGGCGCTTCAAAATCTTTGTATCTAGGAGGTCACTCTGTTGCTGGAAAAAATTGTTTAGTTATTTTAATCCAATGTCTGGAAATTAACCTTTGCATATACTTAAGAAACATTTCTTCTTTCCCAAGCATTTTTTTCAGACATTGCTTCCCTGCTTCTTTTTCTGCAGCGGCACCGTGCTCATAAGGGACTGGTTTTACATAAAAAATGAGAATGCACACTTTGTGAACATGAAATTAAATCTTAACTGTGCTAAATCATTCTGAGTTTCTTTCCTGAGCAAATTTACCACATCTGAGGAGTTATATGTACAACAACTCATTCTCTGTAGATTTGGAGACTCCAGTGTGCAGTTCTGTCTGAAATGAATCAGGATCTTCTGTTCGGCTCCGGGTGACATACTACTGCTGAGCTCCAAGCTCATTCAAATTCTGAATTCAGCATAATTGTTCGATGTCTCCTATTACTGAATACCATCAAAATGGAAAATATTCTTTCATTTTGATGATGAATTCTAGATGAATTCTCAAGTACTTTGCAAATGGCGTTAGATTTAGATACAGACTTAGAAAACCTGGCATGTACCTGTTGGATTCTGTGACTGATATTGCTGTTAGATTTAATCACAAGGAAAGGCATTTTGATTGCGATCATAGATATTGTGATTCAGCAAGCATTAGTTCCTTGACTAGTCTACAAAATACGTAGATACTTATTTTAGGGTTTCACATACAATTGCTTGAATTATTCTATTTGAAAATACCAAAATAAAAACTAATAGTATTTTAAATGTAGTTAGACTACAAATTTTCAATGCAACACATAAACTGTGTCTTCCGTCAGAGGAAACAAATATTGTTGTGCTGTAATTGAATGTTTTTGCCACCAGTGAGAGCAGGAAGCTTTGAAAATCATGTTTTGTTTTTGTCTCAAAGGCCAAATTTATTCTGTCAAAGCATTTAACTTCATCAAAACCTTCTGCGGAATTCTGTATTAATATGCAAAGGGAGTTCCACAAGAGTTATGGCCTGTCACATTTTCAACAATACCCTACTTAATGGTTTCAATAGGCCTATCATAAGCTTATCTTGTCTTGGAACTGTCTACAATAATGTAGAACTCGGCCCCATTAAATAATTAGATGAATGTGTATTTTTGACAGGATCTGCTGGTTCTAACTTTCTAGAAGTAACTAATATAACACACACATGGTGTCTAGTGACTGCCTTGTGCACATGTGTATCTCGCTCCCCTTTCTATAAGCTTTCATTATTAATCATAATATGATAAATCTGTTGCAGGTAACATGCTATGAAAAGTTATATATTTTGTTATATGGTGTATGGATTGTACACTTATGGAGAACCCCAGAAGTCTTCCTGCAGGAATTTATGGTGTCATTCCTCTTGATTTCAACAGAAACTGAAGCAGACTGTTGTTTATTCGGCTTCTGTAGATGTATGATAGGAGATACAGCAAGATGTGGTGCTACTCTGAAAGAGCGTGTTCAGGTACAAGAACAGTATAGCCACATCAGCTTGACATTCTGCTAACATGCCGAATAGGCTTTTCTAGAGAAGCTTTTACCCCAGATAGAACTCAAAACTTGTTGGATATTAAGGAGATATTTGTGTCCAGCTGGCCTTATCCACAGCTTATTTAGCTATCACCATGAAGCAAAAACAGAGGCCAGATTTATGATAATTTTAATGAGCCTTATTAGCACTGACTCGTCCAATGTACATGTTTGAATTGTGCAAGTTAATTGCATGGATTTAATTTTATAAGGTTGAGTCTTACTGTAAGTTCCTTTACCTTATATGCAGGCATAACTACTGTAATGATATTGACACGAAACGGAAAAAAATTTGTCCCTTCTATTCCGCTCTGCTACTGGTGGGAGGAGATTTCTGAATGTCACCATGGAGAAAATGTCTAGCAAAATTTATCCAAATATTTCTGATATGTACTAGCTGTCTAAAGGATTTGGCACTGCTTGAATAGACATACATATATAAATCTTGGCATTGTAGCTGAGTTCTAGCCTTTTATGAACAAGTAGGCTCATACATTTGAAATTGTTTTCTGATGTTCATACTGAGAACCATCTAGATTGTGGAGTGAAATTTATCTCATCAAACTTCAGGTGTTAGCAAATGAGCTTGTCATTTAGTCTCCCTTTAAAATCACAGGAGTTACTTGAAACGTGATCCATCTCATCCTGAGGTAGGCATTTGAGACAGGTCAGGTGATTAACTTCTCACTGATTTTAAAGGAAGTCTAGACAACGAGTTCAGGCATAGATACCACTGTTGGTACATCGAAAGTTGGGTGATATGCCACTCTGGGCCACTCTTTCAGTGTGGATAGTTTGAAAAGACTGAAAGCTTTTGTAGGGTAAATGTATATTGTTTTTAAAACCAATACCAGACCCCCATCTTCTTTAAGCAAACATATCCAATGGCTTAGCTCTCTCTCTTGTCATTTGTCTTGAATTTGGTTACGGATTCCAAAAAGCTTTAATTCTTTAATAAAAAACTACAGTACTGTGACTGTTTGAACCTTTTTTATAGTTCTGCCCAATCTGCCCAATTTTTTTATCCAGTTAAAGAAAGTTCAAGATATTTTTCTTAACTATTGCTTTCCTTATAACATAATTTTAAATGCTTGTATTTACAATTAATAACTAAGTAATCATTGTGAAACATCTTCATTGGCTTCTAATAAAATCCTATCTGACTTTTTTTTTTATTATTTATTCCATGCAGTATGAGAGGCTAGATAGTGGAGTCCATAGCTATTGAGAAGAACCAAGTTATGTAGGATTTTTGATTTTATATGACAGGGAAGAAGATAATAGATGAAGTATGATTTGGAGGAAGAGGACATTTTCCAAGGCTATTAAGGAGCTATCAAGAAGTAGAGAAACTCTACTTTTCCACTTGAAAATCCAAGAATGGTAGCAACCTGTGTATTTAACTTTTGATGAGCTACAGGAAGTGCAGTTATTTAAAATTTTAATATCAATTCTTTCTGCATCTCTAGACACGTAGTCTCCATAATGCCTCTGTCTGCATTGTGGAAGTAAAAGGGAAGACCACTGAGACATACGTTTGTGTTTAGTCATGGGTCATTGGTACAAAAAATATCCCATAAAGACCAACATATTCTGGCTACTGCTCACAGCACCATGGATGGTGACCCCTGGGGAGCAGAGACAGTAGTGTCATTTATCAGTTATGGATTTCAGAGGAAAAAGCTACAACTGCTCCAAATCCATTATGATTCATTGTCTTCAAGGGCAAACAATGGCACAATTCTTACATTAGAGGCACTGGACTATTTTTTCCTGCTGTACAAACCAAGCCTTCCCACTATCTCGTTCAGTTTGCATACATAGTTTTAAAGCATCTATTATTTTAGTGTTTAAAACACTTAATGTGTAGCTAGCTTTCCTTATAATTATCAGAAATTCTGCTCTCTGATATGAAATTTGATTGTGTCAAAAGAAAAATTAGCTTGCTGAGATCATATGATTCTATACCACATCAACAAGAACATACAGCAGACAGGCTGGTAATTTGCCTGTGTTATGCATCTAAAAAACTATTTTTTCCTCCAAAAATGTTTGTCATAGCTTTCTTCCCCCAAATTGGGAAAAGCAGTGTTTTCAGAGTCTGGCATGAATAGGAGAAGGTGTTTGGCTCATAGTGATGCTAACTACAGACAAACTCTGCAGAGATTTATTTAGTCTTGATGCTTGCGATGAGAAAATAGGGACATGTAAATCACAAGGGTACTGATTTCTTCAGCTTCTAACTTACAAATTAATGGCAATGTAAAACACGAAAATTTCAATTAAACAAGAATAAAGATAAATCACAGCTACCCTGGAGACTTTTCTGAAAAGACTCTGGTGGTGAAAGGAAAATGATCTAATGCTCTGTACTTCTCAAATCCTCGTTTACACTCCCGTTGCAATAATATTTTCAGATCAAGCACAGAAAGAAAATTTTTATGCAGTCTTTGAAAATGCACCAAAACAATAGTTTAATGGGTAATGAAGGGAAA
>NW_010391089.1:41322-42892 GCF_000710305.1 Buceros rhinoceros silvestris | reverse complement strand
GAAGGCTGCATGAATAGCTGTAGATGTTCAGAATTCAAAGGTTAAATGTGTTAATTAAATGTGTTCATTTGTCTGTGTGAAAAAATAACATATATAGGCATGTTTTTAGAATTTATGATTAGTTATCTGAATGATCGAAAATGAGCTGTTTGAAAACAGCACAGAAGATAGTTTAAAAAAACAAACAAACAAATTTAAAGCTAACTTCAGAATATAAAACTTTCTTTCCAAGACTGAGAAGATACTGCATTTTTAATACCAAAGAAGCAACATCTTACTGACTAGTTTATTTTCTGTAGACTCACAATAAGCATGGTCTTCTGTATGCGCATTCCCGTGCTTGTGCAGGTTTGAGAAAGAGACGCGTACAACTGGAAGCAAACAGTGTTTGTAGAACATTTCTAGAATCACTACAAATAGGCATAATAATGTGACAAAAAAAGCAAGGTGAGTTTTAAAAGAAACTAAATCAATATAGGCTACACATAGCTGCTAGAAGTTTGACAGTAATAAGGGGAGCAGCAGAAGAGACTGCAGTAGGACATCATCTTTCTAGAATAGCGCGTAGTGATGTAGTTCCCCTTATGGAAAAGGGAAATAACTGTTAAAGAGCCATCGCTATCTTTGCTACCCAACAGACACTTGAACTTCTTTGAATATTTTTTCCTGGTATGTCACAGGGCACATCATGCAAATGTATAGCACACTTCGGGGCATCTAAAGAGTTCAGCTATAGTAGGTTCATCCTAGACAACATCCATCAGGTTCTTCCGGAGACCTGAGTCCCTGCACAGGATCCTAGGAATTGCAATGGAGATATTTCACTGAATTTTTGTGTCTAGGGATCATTGGTAGGGATCAGCATTAGGGTTTCAGACTATGTAGAAAGCCTGAAAAAGGAGATATAAAATAATGCAGCTTTTTTTCTCTGATCTCATGACCCTTCTGTGTCTATGGTTGAAGATAAAAATCCTTTCTTTCCCTCTGAGGAGGGAGTATTTGCACAGTCTAACATTTAAAAGCAGAAAAGATACTTTGTTTCTTAATGTGGCATAAGTAATGCAGCATTCACAGTTCTGGAGGTTACAAGGTGGTTTGTTTTTCAGTAGCACCTGCACGTCTCCTGTGGAAAATACCTAATGAGTAGATGTCTTCTCAGTCTTTATCGGGAAAGACTTGCTGAGATGTTGTCCTTAGTAGCTCCCACTGGGGGGTGGGGGGCTGGATAAAAGGAATGTTCTTATTTCTGTAACTACAATATTTATGTGTCTGTTTAAATGCATCCCATCTTATTCCTTTCCTCTGTCTCCTCAGGCTGGTTCTATCTCAGAACCAGCTGTGGAAGCTCCCACCAACCATTAGACTCCCTATTATTAAAACCAGCCTTTGCACTGTTTGCTGTTAAATGCTCAGTCTTGTTAATTACATTGTGTGCATAAATGATTGTGACTTTAACAACTTTAAATAATTCCAGCAGGCATTATAGAAACCTCTGAGTGTTGGGAATTTGGACAGAAAATTTTTAAACTTTTTAAACTTTTTTAAATTTTTAAACTTTTCATTGTGTAGG
>NW_010391089.1:0-41230 GCF_000710305.1 Buceros rhinoceros silvestris | reverse complement strand
AGGGAACTGTGGAGAAAACAGGTGTGTTTGTTGATCAGGGAGTCAAATTTCATATTCTGAAATATTTTTCGAGATAGGAAATATTTTTTTTAATCAAGATATGCATTTCTTTCAGTTTAACTCTACGTAAAGGTTTTAGAAAAGTAAACAAAACTGCAATATTTATGCGAAGCACATTTTTTTATAACCGAACTGCTCAATTTCCCAGGATGATTTGTCCCTGCACTTTAATTATTTATCCTTAATATTTTGGGACTCTAAGGTTGAAACAGAAAATCATTATCCCTCTTGTGCATTAAAACTAAAACCAGAAGTAAATGACTCCTCAAATACCCTAAAATGTTGCATCTAATGTTTTGCAGTGTAATTTCTGTCTTGATCTCGCCCATCTTTCCCAGCAAAAGGTTTCCTAAAACGTAGGCCAAGAAAGGATCTCAGGATGCCTAAAGCTGGAACTGTGCATTCTTAGAAATGATGTTTCCTTGGCAAATTTGTGATATTCAGGATCAAATCATGCATCCTTTCCCACTGTCAAAAAAAAATCTGTAATATTTTACCTGAGTATTGTTACAGTTACAGCTTTTATTTTTTGCCCTGTCAAGACCAGACAGATAGAAGAGTAGAGCCCTACAACAACCCTGTGTACACACTTATACACACACAGAAAATCATACACCCCCACACAGCATGTATGTCTGACAGCAGTTAGCAAGTCTCCCACCCATGTTTTTTCACCCAGTGGAACAGCCACACTAGTTCAATGTTGTTTTCCTTTTCTAGACCTTTGTCCATGTAGCAGAGTTACTCAGTGCACTGGGCAGTCTGCTCCTCTGCTCCTGCAAGAGAGCTGCGTTATACAGGTGACCTGTGTCCCGCTTGATCCATTTAGACTTTCACATCTTTTTTTACCTTGATCTAACCAATTAATTCCTATTCTCTATTTGTACAAAGGACATTTCTCATTAAGGTAAATCATGCGGACTATCAGGGGCCCAGGCACTGATTCCAGGCTTGCTGGATTAAGGGCACAGATGTTTTTGTCCCTCATCTCAATGGAGGCAGCCGTGGAAGCAGTGAACGACATCGTATATTTGTTTGCTTTTGTACGTTATGCAGCTGATCCTTGCAGAGGAGTATGAGATGCAGCAAGCACCTATCTGTGCAGGACTCCTGTGTTACAGGGTTTGGAATCAACTACACATATATGGTGATTCAATCACAAAGCAGAAGGGAATCTCAGATTTGTTCATTTAATGACTTGACTTGAAACGAATTTCTCCTATTCGTTTATGACTTGAAGTGTAACCTAGAATTTTTTATTACTGAGTTTGATTATTTTGCAAGAACCCCACAAGATCCTTCTCTCTAAATTGGAAAGATATGGATTTGATGGGTGGACTGTTTGGAGGACAATGAATTGGTTGGGGGGTTGCATCCAGAGGGTAGTAGTCAATGACTTAATGTCCAGATGGAGATTGGTGACAAAGTGCTGTACCTCAGGGGTCCATACAGGGACCAGTGGACCTGGACAAGCTGGAGAAGTGGGTCCATCTGAACATCATGAGGTTCAACAAGTCTAAGTGCAAGGTCCTGCACCTTGCTGACCCCTGGGTTGGGGTAAGCCTTGATATAAAAATAATCTAAACTCTTATTCCCACCTCTAATGTACTTATAAACTCTACCAATTTTTTCGCCTGTGAATTTGGTGAGAATACTCTTTTTGTTATTTGAGACTGCTCAGTCAGTAGAATCAGTCATAGAGGAGGCTCTGTGAAGCCACCGAAGATACACGTTCCCTTTATTTTTACATAGAGTGTTCTAGTTATTGTTCAACCATGCCATAGTATTTAATCTATTATGTGTAACATAGACTAGCCTGCGGGAAAAAAAAAAAATGAAAAAAAATCTCTTCCTAAATACTATATGAATTTAAATGTTCTATCTGAGAGTTTATAGAGTTCTGCTCCTACTCTACCCTATTTACTCCTGTTTCCCAAACTGTGTAAAGATAACAGGTTGTGTGCTTCATTAATCACTATGAGGCTTTAAATCAAGAAAATGGCAGAGCATGTATAGTACTTTGCATGCTAGTCAGTATTCTTGGATGCCTGAAGTTATTACTCTTCCTAGTAGGCAAACTGCAACTTAAAAATAGTTGTATTGACATAACTTTATTGTAATAGTTACTCAAGAGGAACCAGTCTTAAATCTTAAAACAATTAATCATGATTTATCTTCAGCATAGTTACACGAGACTGATACACACAGAACTGACAGTTCACATTTTTCAATTAGAACTTCATGCTCTTTCTGAAGAATTGCCATATTCCGTTAGATCAATGTATCTTTAATACTTCACAGTAAGGAAAACAGAGAGATCCCAACTCTGTCAATAGTGAATAATGTTTACTCGTATGTCTATATGTACATATAAAATACATGTAAACATGTAACAGCATGTATGTATGTATGTGCAGGTATGTATATATGTAAGTATTTAAAGAATAACTTCTGTTTTAAATATAAAGTTGTTCTCCATATTTGTTTACAACTCTAGCATAAATTGGTAAACTAAACCTCTTTTTCAACGTTGAATTCCATTCTTTGGAATTAGAGGTTTGTCTTATTTTTTAGTCCAAGTATTCACAGTAATTTCAAAGTTGCATTATACATATTTTCGCTGAGTGTAGGATTTTTTTTGCTGGCTGGGGTGCTGCTAAAAGAAAGGCCCAGCTGCTGTCCTGTGCCAGACACAGCCAGTTCCACCCAGTTCCAGTGGACCCACCGCAGGACACAGCTGAGCACCTCAGGCCAAGATGGTGGCATCTGTGGGAAAATATGTTTAGGAAAGGGTCAAATACTGCTGTGCAGCAGTTGAGACACAGGATTGAGAAACAAATGTGAAAGAAACAACCCTGGAGACAGCAAGGTGAAAGAAAAAGGAAAGGGAGGAGGTGCTCCAGGTGTCAGAGAAGAGATTCCCTTGCAGCCTGTGGAGAAGGCCATGTTGGAGCAGATATCCACCCCGCAGTCCACAGAGATGACCCCATGCTGGAGCAGATGGATGTTTCCTGAAGGACCGCAGCCCGTGAAGGACGCAGGAGAAAAGTGTGAGGAGGAATGAGTGGCAGAGAACTGTTATGGACTTACCACAACCCTCCCGTTCCCTCTCCTCCTACTCCACTTGTGGGGAGGAGGTATAAAAGTCAGGAATGAAAGCGTTGAGCCACAGAATAAGAGGTCATAGGAGGAAGGACTTTAAAGTTTTTGCCTTTGTTTTTCACCATCCTGCTCTATTTTTAATTGGCTATAAATTAAACTGATCTTCCTCAAGCTGTGTCTGTTTTGCCCATGGTGGTAGTTGGTAACTGATTTCCCTGTTTTTATCGCAATCCATGAGCTTTTCCTTCCTATTTTCTTCCACTCTTCCAAGAGCAGCCACTGATTAATAAATGGAAGCATGGTTAATAAACAGCAATTTCAGCCAGGCTGAAACCTGTCCTAATGTCACTACAAGTTTTTCAACTTAATGTAGTGGGTACAGAATGACAGATTATTAACTATGTGTGTCTCCTTATCAAAGCTTTATACATAATGCTGTAGCTGCAATTTATCCCAAATCATATTTCTTTAAGGCTAATTATTGACATTTTTGGTAATATTTTATATGATTAATAGCTAATAGCTGTTTAAATTGCAAGCAGTTGACTGAAAAATTCCAGGTCTGAAAAGTAAAATGAAAGGAGTTAAACATATATCCTTTCTTCTTCATTCAACGAACATAGTCATTTGAGTCCTGTTTGTTGTCATAAACATCTGGAATTACAATACCAAAACTGATCTCTGTTAATAACTATTAAAAGACAGCAAAATCTATTATTATTTCTTGCATGATAGCAGGGAATAATTTATTAAGCCTTTTCCAAGCATGCAATAAATTGCATTCCCTGCTTCAAAGTGAATATTTAATATTTTGCTAAAATTGTGGTTTTAGGAATTCTACTGACAAAATTGTTTATTACATTTCTGCAGAGTAAATATAACATCAGAAAAGGATCGTTTTTCAATTTTTGGCATATTTTCTTGAGAAATACTAGAGCATGAATTCTCTCTTGATTCACTAGGGCCTGGCTGAGAATTAAAGCCAAAATAATTAGCAGATTGAGTTATGTGAGGTATGGAAATAGCTAACAATTGATCAAATCAAAGGAAATTAAATCAAGTGTTTCATAATCTTCTATGAGATGTAAGAGCTAAAGAAGTAAAGCTTTCTATTCTCTTCCCGTTTATCATTATGTACACAAGTTTAGCCAGCAATAACCTCAATTATACATATTATCATATAACTTTTGTACTCTTAAAGTATTGCTATGGTTCCTCTCACTTTTGAAGTGTAATTTACTCTGTATTTTAGTCTTCTGTCGTCGTTTTTTCATGCTCATTGAGTTGAAAGCCGTATGTGTTCAAGCTGCAAGCAGTAAAAACACACATTTCCAAAACCCCAGTAACAACCATTCACATTATTTAATTATAGTTGTTTGCTAATGTGTCTTGCTAAACATGATACTCTTCTAGCTATTTTCTTATTTAATTATAGACTTTCCTCCAACCAAATACAAAGTATTCTCGGATAAGCATGACATATTTCCATGCAATGAAGTAGTTGTAATTCAGTAACTGTAAAAATTGAAGTAAAAGTAGGATTCCTTTGGTACTTTTTTATGTCATTAGAATTCCCTATCATGACTCCTGTACAAAATGAAAAAGAGAGAAACATGCAAAAAAGGAAGTGAAAAGGGATTAATAATAGAAGCTACAAACTGTCTTATTTGTGACGAAGACTTTTACTTGATGCTTTTTGCAAGTAGGATGCACACAAATGGTATAACCTATGCAGACAGATCAGTGCAGCGGGGATAAGCCAGACCAATGCTTCAGAATGCTCAGCAGAGAACAGCCAGGAAACTATTTTAGATATGAGCATAAACCAGTGCTGTCTTTCTGCCTACCATGTCAGAGCTCCCTAGAGGAGTTCTAATATTTGACCTCAAGAAAAGAAATGAAGACAAAAATCAGTCTTCTACTAAATGTAACCAGATATGATACCTGTGATTTTTTTTTACTAGCTTTCTCTGGTTGAGTTTCTTTTCTAATGACAAGTGAGACCATCCACTTCCTCAGATCTTCCACTTTCTCTCTTCCTATCCCTTCTTTCTAAATTCCTTCTACACTTTCTCGGCTTATTCTCAATTTTTCTCTGCCTACCACTTTTTTTTTTTTTCTTATTTTGGCTTACCTTCTCCAAATCGAGAGAAACCGTAGCAACAAAACTAATTGTGGAGCTTATATGAATTTTTCTTCCCCCATCTTTTATCATCAGTCTATTATCACAGGTACCTGGCTTTTTCACTTGTACTACCTTTTCTTCAACCCTTATACCCTTTATTCTGCGAGCAGTAGATAGCAAAACACAGTCTGTACATCATTCTACAATAAATATATAGTAAGAGTTATCATAACTATATAATTTGTTGGTAATAACAGCATATAAAATATATTAATCTGCTAACAAGATAGCAGAATTAATTAGTTTTATCATAACTTGTTCATTGGCTCAGCTTAAAGTAGGAGAAGGATGGAGGTATAAATTGGAATTTGTTTTACTGCATAGTCTGCCATCTTATATGAAAATTATTTGAGCAGACCTATTAACAGTAAGCCCCAAAGATGATAATGGGTAGTTTTACAAAAAAAAAAAAAAAATCTGAATCTCAAGATCTTAAGTGAAATATATTCCATATTTTGTCAATTAGCTTTTCTGATGTTACAGAAAAAATACGTATTTTAAGAGCACAGATCAAAGAAGAATACCGTAAAAATACTATTCCTAAATTAAACATTACTATGTCTTTATTTCAGTTAGGTTAGATCTTGGTCCTGACAACATCAGGAAAGCAGAAATAGAAATGGATGAGAATTAAATAAGGTGTAATCCTGTGGCAGGCCAGGTGGCTTAGCAGCTGTTCAGAGTATTGTGGAATGGCAAGGTTGGTTTGAAAGCAACCTCATCTATCTTTCTCTCAGCCATTCTCTTGGCCGCGAAAGCTCGGCCATGCTGATATTGTGAAGGTGATGCAGTTATGTGTCTTGACCTTGGCTCCTCTGTGTGATGAGGGATATAAGTAGAGGAGCAGGGGAAGTAACAGCTGCTGAAGGTATGGGTACCTCCTGCTGGTCAGCTGATAAAGTAACACAGAAGGTTCTTCCCTGCTGATTTTCTTACTGCGTTTATTTTTTATAGTGGCTACAACACATACACAACGATTTGCTCCCACTGCGGTTCAATGACATATATATTAGCAGATACAGACAGATCTGATCTTGCACTGCCCATGCTATGCCAGTAGTGGAAATGAGGAAGTCCTTAAGCTTTTTGCTGCTAGATACAATATAGTTTTGTTACATGTAATCACTTATTTAAAACACTACAGGCTCTACCCTCTAACTTTTCTTCTAAAAGAACGTATGAAGTCATTTTTTATACCTCACTCATTTATGCCTTTAATTTACAGCCTCAAAGCCAGATCTCTTTGAAGTTAAACATTGTCTAGTGCAGGAAGTCTATACCAAGAAATAGTTCCTCAAGTGGATTTTACAGAAAAATAGGAGTCAGTTACGAGCAAGTGATTGAATCTGAACCTACTGTATAAGGACGGAAAGGGGAAGAACTGAGTTTTATGTGAACACATTAGTCCTTCCTGAGACTAACCAAGGTAAAGTTAACAATCCACTATGCTGACCTCCTTTCTGGAGACAGTAATGACCTCTGTCATCTCCCTTTCCAGCATGGAGATGTAAATAGCTGCAATTTAAATGACTAAAAGAGCTCGCAGTGAATTTGATTGTCTGTTTCTGCATTCATGTTCACGAATGTATGAAGAAACTCAGCATAACCGCTATGTGCAGGTTCAGTGACTCTAACATTTTGTCCAGTTTACAAACAAGAACAAAATTTTAAGGGCAGCCTTGTGAACTCAGATAATTTGGAAATGAAGCTGGGAATTCTTTTCTTCTGTCTCTAATCACCTCCGTCTTCCTTAAGTTTTGATATATCTTCCGGGAGGATCTGTTCCATGATCTTACCAGGTACAGGCTGACTGGTTGGTAGTTCCTAGGGTCAATGAATAGGAATAGTGACTATGAATAATAGAATTTTGAACAACAGTAGCCTACCATGCTGCTGTCACCTTAATTCAAGGCATCATGGCTGACACAAAATGTGGCGGGTACTAATGCACGCACTAAAACTGCTAGCATATGGTACTTAAGGGATATAAGTATATGTAGGGTAGAGTTGCTTCCACAGCAGGAACCTCTTCCTTCTCTAAGGCAAGCTATCATAGAGAGGTCATCACTAACAAATCGCTGATCAGCAAGTTCCATTACTAAGGTAGCTGACACTCTATGCTTGAAGAGCTGTTCATTGTTTCAAAGGTGACAAGTGGAAATCTTGAGAAAAGTTAGTGTGAACAGACCAGGCAGCCACATTTTCCAGGAGGGGCATGAAGAGCAGCAGAGAAATATCACTCTACAGGGAAATTCCAGAAAGCCTTCTAGAACTGTGGAAAGACTTCATCACTTTCAAACAATTAGCAGAATCAGAGAAGGAAGGAAAGCAAAAAGAGAGGTGTAGAGATGGCTTCACTTCTGACACCAGATCATCTTCAGTCAACCAAAAAAAAAAAAAAAAAAAAAAAAAAAAAAAAAAAAAAAAAAAAAAAAAAAAATGAGGCATTGGGTACGTCTGATTTCTCTTTCTCTAACTGAATACAGAGGCCAAAATTTCGCTAACTATTAATAGTTTGTACTGCCTAATAGCTTGAGTAGCAGTCCAACACCGCGCTGCAGTCATGTAGATAGGCAAGTCGAACGAGGGTCATGTAAGAGTCATGGCTGAGGAATCCAAGCCGTGCAATGGGCCCTGGAGTAGATCGCAATAATTAATGTGTAACCTACCATATCAGAGCATGAAAGAAACAAAGAAAAAACACCTCAGTAAAAGCTCTCAGACATTTCGTTATAAAGGATCTATGTTTTTAGTCATAATTCATCTGCCATTTTATAAGTAATACTTTTTTGTTTTAGTCTCCCCTTTACTTGCAACTGTTCCTATGAAAAAGGAAAAGAAAACATTACCAAATACTTTAGTATTCTGTGTTTACTTGTTAGATTTTAATCTGACATTTCTGAACTCAAAGCTGTTTTCTGGCTTTGAGCAAAATACTGTAAATGAGCAGAGCCATTTATCGTATCACTGTCAGTGTCCACCAGTCCCCAGGGTTTCATTCTGTAAATTGAATCTGGCTTACTGTAGAATTTGCAGAAAGCAAATTAGAATTTATTTTTAACTGAAGGAAAATGAAATAAAATAAACCCTCACTGTTATGAAAATAAGGTGTATTAGGTAAATATTTTAATGTAATGCAACACTGTAGTCAAATTTGATGAAACCAATCTTTCAAAAATGGAAAGGAGTAATATGTTTATTGGTTTTACTTCTGGAAGTTTGCTCTAGACAAATATTTTATCTCAATATCAAATTATGAGTTGCGCTGATGCCTGAGGTATTATACTTTTAAAAAATTCTGAAAAAATTTATAACTATAATAGAAAGAATTGTGTAAGAGAAACTCAGGTACTGAATTTCACTTTTTATACTGAAAGTCCTTACATTCTGAAAAATGAGTTGACACAATTGAAAAGATAGATTTATGACTTCTTAGATAACCCCCCAAAAAGGACAAACACAACGTGCTGATTGCAGTGCAATGACTGAAGTTGTGTTTTAAGAATGAGAACAAAGTCAGGAAGGCAAATGAGATTCAAAAAGAGAATTGGACACATACTTTCCAATGACAGCTGTATCAGCAGTGTGTTCTGGATCGGTGAAAACAAGAGATTATCCATTAGAGCTAATATCCACCTTTGTGCGGTAAGCAATAAAAAATTAGGCTGAAACAACATTGCTATCGTTATATAAGTTTTGGGAATACATTTATATCTCATATATTTTTTCAGTTATAGTAAACAATAATATTGTAGTTTAGACCTTGTTTTAAAGCTTTAATCCACTGTACATTCTACTGATGAGGTTGTAAGTCTCTTTTGAGGCTTAGCTGTCTCATCTTCGCAGTCCCCATTTATAATCTCCATTATAAAAGTATTGATAGCAACAGGGTTAGTGTCTATTTTGACCAAATATTAAATAAAGACAGAGGGAATAAAACTTCTGAGACATCAGCTTTGAAGTTCACAAGCAAGGTATGGAAATGTAACGCGAGAAATTTTTGCTAAGCACCTGAACAGGATCCTATTACAGGCTTTTTTCTGACAGTCACACAGGCCCTCCTGTCCAGAGCAGCCCGTTCTGAGTTCAGCTGGCTGCCTTAGGGCACGAGGACCTGAGGAAACGTATACAGATCTCTCTGACCCTCAGCTAGTCTCTCTTTTCTACATCTGCTCTTTCTAAGCTTGAAACTAGTTGACTCTCACATTATCAATCTTTTTTACTCCTGCCGGACAAGGCTGCATTTTTTTCTCCAAGTGTGAATGTCCAGATAGGATAGAAACCTTTCCTTTGTTTGCCTTTCACTGATATGACTATGGAGTGCCCAAACTATTCAGAGAAGTCCATAGATATTCCGATGAAGGTGGCCCATCTCTTCATTGATCCCTTCAAGCTCAAACAGGAATTTCAAAACCACTGCAGAAGCCTTTAGTTTGTGTTGGTCTTTGACAAACTGAATAGCCATCATGTCTGCAGCGCCTTTGACAATAGGCTTCAGGCAAGAGTGTTCCTGTGAAAATTTATCAAAAGTCACTTATTCATTTGTGATAAGCATCCCTTAGCAAGAGCTGTCTCATTGCAGCTCTGCCAGTTTCGACTCTTGCTGCAAAAGTCAGCGTTTCCAGGTGACAGTGACAACAGTAGGCATTATGAAAACAGTAAATGGTCAGTTGAGACTGATTTGACCAGTAATTATGCAGGTAAAATGAGAAGCACTCATTACTAATAGATGGTTAGAAGAGTGTGCATTAGAAGCTTTAGGGGTAACTGAATCAATAGTTTTTCAGTGTATCTCATATTGTCAAGATATTTCCAAAAATATATATTAATTATCACAGCTGGCAGTGACCAGTCAGTTTAATGGTTTTTTTATTCCATCACTTCAAGCAACCTCTCTCTCATTCAGCTTTCTTGATTCCTTTCTGGATTGCCTTTTCAGTGTAATCCAGCCTGCACTCCTCATCAGGTGTTACGGGGAACCACTGAAATGTTTTCTTGTTGATCTCTTGTTAGAGGTAGTATAGACAGGTCTTAGGGTTTCTGCTATGAACTTCATGACAAACTCTTTATCTGTGACATAATAAAACAGTCTTTACATCAGAGTAGTCCTCTTTATCTTCACAAACACAAGCTTCTTTTAAGGAAGCTGTAACAAAGAAGTCAGATTTTTAAGGTACTGGGGAATCTAAAATACAAATCTAAATAGGTAATCTAAAATATAGCTAAGCCCCTAAACCCCATGGATACCAAAACAAATTTAGTAACTAGGTATTTTCAAAACTCTCAGTGGCATTTATGCAACTTGGCATTTAATCATGTTTGTCACGTATCATTCCTATATATAAATAAGTAATGTTTGTGCTGGTTCCCTCCAGAAATTAAATGTACAAAAATCTATAAAATGTATTTTGGAGACAATAATTTCTTAATTTTAAGGTGAACCTGAAGTTTCACTCATCACCCAGAGGAAAAATTCACCAATTATTTAGCTGCTTATTCTTACTTTGTGACAATTCTAACTTGGATAGGTGTAGATCTTTCAGTTTTCCCCTGGGAAACAGTTGTTTCATCATTTTTAAGAGAATAGAGTAAATAAATGACCTGGTACAATATAAAGATGAGAAGCACCTGGCTGAGAAAAGGGTTTTAAAAAATTTCAGTATTATATAAGCTGGTTCATTCGGCTTGTTTGACAGAAGTAACATGAAACTGCAGCAGCATGAACAGAAGCACTGGGAACTTCAAAGACCAGAGAATTTAAGAGCAAAACATCCTTTCATCAAATCAGACATGGGGTGTGATTTGTAGAGAATTGGGTAGAGGAATAACAAAACTGGATGTCTGGAACTGAGTTGATAAGCATGATGATAGCTGCCTTCAGGAGTGAGGGTCACAACACTGAGGAGTAGACCAATGCCGTAACTTAGGTTATAAAGGGTGGAAAAGTTCACTGGCTTTGACTGTAAAGAAACGGATTAACCAAAAGGAAAAAAAAAATTAAAAGAATCACAGCTTCTTTGATGTTCCTTTTGCATTTGGCATTGTTTTCAATTTCCAGAAAGCCAGTCGGATGACTGACATATCCACATCTAAAGTAATAGCACGGCTTTTATATTTTAGCCCAAAGTGGGCTTTTATTTCCCCTCGCATTCTTTCAGTTACTGCACTGATATTAACACTCTCTGAACTCTAATTAGAGGAGGTAATTTTGCAATTTCTTTCATTGTTTCTCAGAAGACTTACAAAGGGTTAAATTGTCCCCATCTGGCATTAACTTTAAACTCATTTTTTTCTTTCCAATTGTTAGATCACAGATCAGTTTGTCAGCTAGACTGCCACAACTGTTTGAGCTGGAAAAACCAAAAAGTCGTGTAAAAAAGCTTCAAAACACTGAGTCCTTGGGTTTTTTACTCTCCTGAAAAAAAAAAAAACAACAAACGCCCCCCCAAAACCCAAAACAAAAAACCCCGCATCTCCGCCAACATATATTAAGGGCCAAAGTGCTTACTGCCTGTGAGAATTGCTGTATCCTGGTCTGTAGAATGAAAGGAGCATTTATTACGGCAGGTAAACTGTAAAACATTCCATGCCGCCTAGTCCTAAGTGATGAGGAAAAAAGCTTTCTTTTTATATATATATATAAAGATGTTGGTGATGATTTACTAGGAATGCGTGACGTGTAAGTGTTTCTGCTTCTGGTGGGTATAACAGCAGCAGTGAAGCAGGTGGACATGAGAGTGTGTCATGTCAGTATAAGTAATGTCTTGCTGTAACTACACCCTGCCAGAATGGTTGTAGATTCATTGCAGATTCACCTACTGAATCACCTGTAAGAATAAAATATGATTACTCTTGTTCTTACTTTATAGCTCCTTTTAGGATCTCCGTATACACACAGTATCTATTTAATACAGCTTTGTTCACTTAGCATGAGAAACGTGCAGTCATTTTTACTTCTACCAAAACTTCCTACTTCTTTTCTTTATACAGAAAAAACCCAAACAACAAAACCCCCCAAAAGGCGTCTGCTGCTGGCTCATACTACTCGGACACAGTATTCAAACACTCCTCACACTGCAGAGCTTGCTGCAGTAATGAATATATTTTATGGATTATATTATTCCTGACACAGGATTGGCTCACTAGGGGTAAAATCTAAACGAATATTTGCCCTAGGAAGCATCTGCTTACACTAGGTTGTTTCTTCTCTAATGAAATAACGATAGGACTTTTCCCTATTTTCCTCTTACGTGTTTCTACAGAGATGTAACAACCTTGGCACTAAATCCTCAGGAGATGGTATTTGCCGAGAACGTTTAAGAATATCTATTGCAAACCAGTGGTACTTTTCAGCTAATAAATAGTTAGCTATCTAAGTTAGCTATGTAAGTGATTTTCTTCGGGCAACTGGTATGTTCTACTCTGACCTTTCATCAAGAAAACCAAATGTGACAGTTTGTCTCTGATAGTCTATGTAACTGGAAGAGACTAAAGGGACTTTAAAAAGACATATTTTGTTTGCTAATAATATTTTTTATTAAAGATGTGCAGCCAAATAGCTGTCATCAGCATTCAATGATTTTAAACAAAAAAAAATATTTTTTCTTTCAAATCAATTATTTTATTTTATATTTTATTTTATTTTATTTTATTTTCCAAACTGTTTTGTCCTGGTTTACAGTGAACTTCAACTGTGAAAAAGCTGAAGCATCCATGCCATCCATGTTCCTCCCTCTCAGAGAAAAAAAGGAAAGACGTTCAGCATCAAGGTCTGTGAATAACAGCAGGTCCTCTGAAAATGAGAACAGATTATCAGTTCTGTTACACACATGGTCCATGGACTGGTATAATTAGGAAAATTAACTATACTGAACTGTAAGTCCAGACAGCGAGACAAAAGGCTGAGAATTAAAGGTCATAGGCAGTGTTTTGTCATCTGTTAAATCCAGGGTTTCTTCGTGGTTTTGAATTTGGGCATTTTATAAGAGAGATTAGCTCTTGAGGAATCTTGTCTGTCAAAGCGATACCTAAAAGCACGTGGAGAACAGAGAAGTGGGGAGACAAGACCCTGGGACCCTTGGAGGTGCTGGAGTCTGAAGACTCTTGGAGTCTGAAAAAGCGGAGCTTGAAATAGAAGCCTAAAACTATAAAACGTGTAACGTGTGTGACTCTGGATTGTAAAGGTGTTTCAGCTATTGAACTTTTCTGAATGTGAAGAACAACAGAGGTGATGTGAAGGTGAGGTGGTGGTTTGACTTGAAGCTAGATTGGTTATGACATAAACAAGAAATTGTCAGTGAATTTTACCCCGGTGTAGGAGGCTACTGAAGAAACCTGTTAGAATAAATTGTCATGAGATTGCAAAAGGAGTAAATGAGTGCTTTCTTAATCTGAATGTTAATTTGGAGGTAAGTAGTTGAACAGCTGTAGAAATGGGTGTTGGGCTTTGGCACTCCGATGAAGTTTCTCTGTATTTAAAGTCTAAGGAGGACAAAGGCCCTGAATCAATGCAAATAAAGTAACCAGTTTCCTGAATGAATATGATTAAATCAGCATTAGTTCAAGGCTGTTACATTTGTACAGTGCCTGATAGAACAGATACTTGGCTTCTGAGAACATCCTCTGCAATTAATAAAAATAAACATGCTAAATGTGTCATGGATATTAATCTCCTTTTCCGTATGTGAAAACCATTTGCTATTTCCGGTACTCAGTTGAAGTGCTTGAATTTAATTGTATAGGTAAATTAAACCCAAGATTAAAGGAAGCTGCTACTATAATTGTAATTTGACTACATGTCTTTAAATGTATTGCTTTTAGCTAAAACACAAATAAAACGCATGTGATTCGGGTAAAAAAAAATACTGTGATAATAACTGCAAAAATATGAAGGTTGTGCTCCTCACTGTTTAGTTTTGGTTCAGTAAGTAATACAGAATGTAAGAAATTTCTCCCCCGAATTGTTGCTCACTTGATCTAAGAGTGAGTATGGAACTGATCCAAGGAACTGTCCTGCTCCTCTTGTGAGTGCCGGTGTCTGGTTTTGCTCTGATGTTACCTGGCTTTCTTATTTTTAATTTGGTTTTAATGTCACAGAGTGTTGAATGAACTTGTGCTAGTGAGCTAACAGTAACAGCTCAAGAGACTTGCTTATGGTAATATCTGAAACTGTGCAGAAACACTGAATTATCCTTTCATATTTTTAATATGTTTACAATCAAGAAAAATGTTGCACTGTGATACATGGTACCGTACAAGGAAACATCAACTTGACAGGAGGCGAAAATCTTGTTAATATAAAATGAGAAAAAAATATGCTGTATTTAAATCAACTACCTACATAATACATTAACTTCTGCTATAAAACCTTGATAAACAGTAAAGGTAGAACTGTTTCGAGTTAAAAGCTTTATCAAAAGCCCTAAGGCTTGTTGTGGAAACAAAACCCCAAACCAATTGCATTAAACTTTTGTTGAAGAATAAAATACAGTGCAAATGCATAAATCACCTTGTTAGTCCAAGCTGAAGCTTTAACTACTGGAAGAAACCCCTTCAGGTCTGAATAAACAATACATTTTCTGAAAGATAGT
This sequence comes from Buceros rhinoceros silvestris, assembly GCF_000710305.1. Lineage (NCBI taxonomy): Eukaryota > Metazoa > Chordata > Aves > Bucerotiformes > Bucerotidae > Buceros > Buceros rhinoceros. The sequence goes on along the minus strand of NW_010391089.1, from coordinate 26,293 downwards.
TTTTATTTTCGACATTTCAAAGCTACAATAAAACAGTTATTTCTAAAGAAAATCTCTTAAAATATGAAGAAATCTACTCCCAATTTAGATATACAGAAGTGTTTATGTGGGACATCTTTCCAGTTTTATGTTCCTGCAGGTGAATATGAATAGAGACACAAAATCCATTTAATTTTATGGACACGCTGTTAATACACTAACACATCATAACAGTGTATGCATGTGAAATAATTATGACCTTAGTTTGCTTTGAAGTGGATTGGTTTCCTTGCTTCCTTTCTCCCTGTTACAGAAGGCAAATAAATGGTTTTAAACCAGGACAAAATATGACATCAAGTATTATTGTAAATTGGAATAAAAATATCTTCAAGTTATGGCTGAGAAGCTGGTTCACAGGGTCAAACCTCAGTTTGAGAGTCCGGTCTTCCTCCTATGTTATTAACACCCTAACTATTATTTCCATGGGGAGGGCATATGGATTTATTAACAGTGTGTGTAGATGCTCTTAATCAGAAATTGCAAGTCCAAACACAACTTGTAACTGAATTTTGTGCCTCAAACCCATGCCAGCTGTAGAAGTTAAGTTGGGTGCTTACGTATGAACATACACTTGTGCTAAGCATATGCATTCTTTCATCTTCAGTTCACTTGTTTGATAGGCATTAATGTAATCGGTGAACTCTTCATACTTAGGTTCTGCACCAATAGAAATAATAGACTAATAACCCATCTTAACATCAGTCATTTCTATGAGCTAATGATCCCTTTCCTTGGAGGAAATCATCTTTTACGAAGTTCTGTCATGGTCTTGAAGGATTGTAACTTCAGATCGGGCTGTTAAACACTAATGGATTTACCAATTGCTACACTACTTCTTAAAAAATTGCTTCTATAACCCCTCTGCCTTCTTTTCATCCTGGGTATTCCCTACAAGCTATTGGAGGAAGGTGGGCAATTTTTAAAACATAGCGGTGGAGTTTTCAGAAAAGAAAACTAACAATCTCACTTATCATTTGCATCAAGGATCTGATTCTAAAACCTCAACCTTTAGATTCTTTAGGGATAACAATACCTGCCATCAGTCAAAATGCATGGGATTTAAGATAGCTCCATGCCACTTCAGTGCTCTCTTCATGGTGTAAATCTGGGACAAGGTACCAGCCCTACTACTGAATTTATAGTGATTTTTCAGGAAAATATTTTTTCTCTCTTTCTGAATGTATATATGTGATTATTTATTTATTTAAGTAGTTTCCATTCTTGCAGTTGAACTGCTGGGAGACTTGTAAACAGAGAAAGAAATAGAAGAAAAATAAATATCTAAGGAAGCTTCATGTTAGGGTACTTCTTTGTTTTAAGCCATGGTGTTTATACAAACCCGGGTAGTTGAAACTTAAGCACATCCTCTGGGACATTTGTTAGTGCTTCTGGTAAAATGCAGTCAGAACATCTGCCTTAGCTACCCTAGGTGCTAGGTCTTGACCCATGTTGGGAATTAAATCTTCTAGGGAGGGGTTGTCTGGTGTTTTTCTATAGGATACCGGCTCCTTTTTTTTTTGATCTACTGCTCAGCTGGGTCTTTACTAGTCAATCTTTATTTCATTTTCTGTGTTATATATCTTTCCCTGCTCTTTTATTTTCACCCTGTTGGGACTCCCTGGTGGGAGTTGTGCTCAGATATTACATATTCTTGCTACATTTGAACTGCTTGGCTTTACTGACATTTTTTAAACCAGGCAATATAGACACAGAGCAGTGTGTGTGTAGAGGGATCGTTTTATGGAAATTGCACTGCATGTCATGTAGTGCTAGATGTCTTTAGCAAGGGTTAGCACATGTTTTCAAGCAAGTCTGAATGGATCTCCGGAGTCTCACTTGTCTGAGGTTTTATGTCACAGACCTGATATTAAACTTCATTTTTCCTATGGATTTTGCTGAAGTTCTCATTAAAAAAAGCCAAAAAATCTCACCAGAAAACCCACCACCACCACTACAGCAAAAACCCAACAAACATACAATTCTTTAATGTGGTAAAGAAAATACAGATCTGTGGAAACACATCCATAGTGGATAATGCAGAATAAACCCTTTTTTCCTCACCATTAGATATCCATAAAATCCAAGAGCTGAGCATAAACACTCCAGTATGATAGCTCACACCATTTCGTGAGAGATATAAACCTGTTTTGAGGGGCATTTGCATGCAGAGACAGTGAATCAGTTCCTTTACACTAAAACATCACCTTTTTATTATTTTGCTGCATAAACTACAGCATATAGAATAAAAATATATCTCCCTCCCATATCACAAAATTCCTGAGCACAGGTACAAGCCAACGTGTTAATTATAGACTTATAAAATCTTTTTTTTTCTGATACAGATTCTTTTTTTTATGGCCACAAGTTGCCATAAATCGCTCATTAAACTTCAAGCAATGCAGTGTAACGCTTGCTACCATTTATAGGCAGTGCTCTCCAAAGTATAATTAGAGGGAGTATTATGACACAGAACAATGGAGACAATTATTTCTGAAGTTTATTAATGCTAATTAGCATATGGCATCTAAGACAGCTGCTGATACTTCATTGCTAAATACTGAGGGACTAATTAGTGTTTGATGTTAATTAGCTTCTCCTGCATGTTCATTGTCCTTAGACGCATATGCGCTGTCACCACTGGGCTATTAAAAACCTGGCCTAAGCCTTCTTGCAATGGCAGGATGTGGCATTCAGGAGATGTTGCAGACTGTACAATAGAGGTCTCTAATCTGTCCTTAATAGCCGCTGTATGAGCTTTAACACGCCAAACGCACGACGTCTCATTAGAGTACACCACAAAAAATTATTTTAAAGTAGCTGAATAGTGTATATATTGTTTAAAAATTACAGTTTCTTCATTTTTATTGATAGAAACAACAGCCTGAGATATTAAAAATTACATATAATCATAGAATGGTTTGGGTTGGAAGGGACCTAAAAGAACGCCTAGACCCAACTTAGGAAGAGGAAAACAGAATTTCATAGGCTTACATAATGCTGTCTGCTATTTAATCACTTTCCTTTTGAATGTAGGTAATCTGCTGCCCCCTTTCTTTTTTTTCCCTACTGAGAACCCTTTTCTCTGTGTATTATCAAAAATGCCTGTCAGACAAAACATTTTTGGAAGTTGGTATGCTGTTTTAAAAAAAAGAAAACAATAAAGTTGTCTTATCTCTAGCTAGCAAGCAGGAAATAAGCAAATCTTCTTTCTTTCTTAACAGATTACTGTTGCTTTACATGAGGTTATAAATAATTTAAAATCAGGTTTTTTCCAGGGCATTCTAGCACTCCAGTGAGAATTCCCTGGGTCAATCATAAACCACATTTTATTAGTAGTTGTTAAGAATTGGCTTTAGTGTTGCCACATTTCTATATAATTAAAGAATACTCATTTCCTTAAACAGTAGGAAAAGGGTGCAAAAGATCACAGAGGCAAAAAACAAGCCAAGACAAGCAAAGTTTGCGAGGTAACGTCTTTTGTAAGGATCAAGGTTGCCTTTTATTTCATTGTGACAGCAAGTGTCTTGGTTGAAACCTGAAACAGAGAGGAGAGGTGACAAAGGACAGGAGCTAGGAAAGTGATCATGTAAGATGCTAAAAAAGAAGCCAAAAGAACAAGGGAAAAACCAACAGACCAACCAACCAACCAACCAAAAGGATGAAAACATCCTCAGCTAAAGCATGAAGAAGATGTGAGAGGGATTCTGGTGACCAGTGGAGAGTTTGAAAATTACGAACATTGAACCTTATTGTCCTCTTCAGCTTGATCTTGAGCTGGGTCCATTTCCCCATCCAGCTGCTAGCCCTAGATAAAGACCTTTGTTCATGAAATCATTTTAACACTACAGCTGCCTTGTCAGATATAAAATGAGTCTTTAAATGGCTTAACTTTACAGGCAGAAGTCCAGCGACAGCAGCAAGCTCCTTGGTTTTGCAGGGATAGTTAATATTCTCATTACACAGAAAGGGTCTTTCAAACAGGTTTGGTCTAAGATGATACTTTAAAGTTTTGGGATAAAGAAGCTTGGATAAGAAAATATGTATTAAATATTGATGAGGCCTCTGTAAAAGCTAAAGCCTCTGAGATTCGTTGAATACACAGGATTAAAAAAGGTAAAATTTTAAGAGATTTCTGATCCATGTCAGAAAAATCACTTTTGCTATTTTAGGTGGGTAACTGTGTTTTGATAACAGATGAGGTTTTGATGGAAATTCAAAAGAAATAAAAATAGTATTGAAGGGGAAGCTTAGCGAGGATGGACAATTTTATTGACGTGACTGAAAAAGCAAAATATAAATAACAACAAAAAGGGACCTCATCCAAAAAGACTAGTGAAATACAAATTGAAAATCTGGCAAAACTAACACAGGGAGTAAACATAACGGAATGGCCATAACAAAGAAAGGAAATGTGAATGGGAAAGATGAAAGAAACACAGTAGATCAGCTCCACACCTAAACAGTACAGATAAAAAGGACATAGCAACATTTGTCTCTTCATGTATTCTCATACTAATTCTTTCCAGGAAAAACAGACAACATGGTAGTATATCAGAAGTGGTCTGTAAGTCCAAAGCAGAAGTAGCTTATTTATTTTCACTTGGACTCTGGTGTATACAATAATAAGTTGCCATAAACAGTAATAGCTATTCTGAAAGCATTAAAGGGATAACATTTAGAGAGTTAAGAGATGTGGAGATATAAGAATATCTCCACGGAAAAACTGTAACTAGACAGAAAAATAGCGTACTACGAAGGATCAGATTTATGACAGTCCCAGGGAAAGGTGCCTTGCTTGTTAGACAATCATGGACTTACTACATAAGCAAAAGACTAGACTAATACAGAAATATGCTCTATGGAGTGGAGAAGCTCTCAATGGACATTGGAACAGAGCTGTGGTGCCTGTACTGTCCTAGATCAAGTACACAGAAAGTTTTCCTAAGGTCATTCTTAACTGGGAAGGCAAGTTGCTCCAGGATTCATTCATCAGGTGGATGTAACCATCAGGAACACATTCATTGATTTCAGAGGCAGGAGGGAAGGCAATCCTTCCTTAAGTGTGGTCTAAAGAACGTTAAAGAAAAAGGGAATAATTTCTTTCAGATGGTGTGGTGATGCAAGAGATCTCAACTAGAAAGTCATACCTGTGCTTTTCATCTCTTCATGGAAAAGGAAGAAAGTTGGGCTCACGGCCCTCTAAGGTATCACTTGAGCTATTTGGGGACATAAGGCTGTCTCTCCAACCCACACTCATTGTTTGCCTCATCTGTGGGTGCCAGCAGCTTGACGCACACACAGATTTGCCAGTTAATTTCTCTCAACATGCATGTGGGATTAGGCTTTGAACAAGACCTGTGTAGGAGAGGATTTTGTCTGCTTCTTTTAACTGGTACCTTACACCAGTGACTTTTCTACTGCTGTGTGGTTCCCTGTGCTGCCAGATCAGAGTAGTGCACAGAAAGTGTGATCTCTCCATTGCATGAGTCCCACTTTTCTGAGATCATCATAATCCGTAGAGGCTGCAAATAGGAAGAGGGAAATAGAGTGTACCTCTGTCGTGAAGTGATAAGGTTATTCTGAAAGAGAAAGATACTATTTTCTCTCCCTGCTCCACTGAATATGTTTACATACTTCTATGAATCAAGAGGAAAAGCTTGTAACTTCCATGTTCATTGAGGAAAATTTGTCAACGTCATCTCCAAGGATCCTGAAAGAGTCAGAAATCATAAGGCATATACAAAAAGCCAAATATCTTTGTCTTCCTAAATTTTCCAGTCGGTTTCCTGGGTTTTTGAGGACCGCACAGACGGGTTTTAATATCTTTGGTTTCATTCAGCCTGGAAAAAAGATAACTGAGGAAGGGCATGACAGAAATGTCTTGACAAAACCATGCAAACAATGAAGGTGGATAGTGATCAACTATTCACAGTTCTTTTTAACACAAAAAGTGGCTAGTGAATGAAGCTCAAGATTCAAGATTGAGTTCTTTATGCAAAGTGCAAATGAGTAAATTAGATAGGTTTGGTCATTCATTCAAAGCAGTGAAAAGGAATAGGTGTCTTCTGACAGAATGATACCCCTGTCGCCATCTTGTTCTGTCAAGCCAAAGTGCTTGTGAAGTGAAAAAATGCATGCAATGCTTTGCTTTGTGAGAATGCTTATTTTGTTTTATTGTTGAAACTTGATTTATAGTCAAATAAATATATTAATTTTTATTATAATATTATTGCTAGTGTTCATAGTCATGTCTCACAGCTGTGTCAGCAATATGAAAATTTTTTTCTTTGTTTTTCTAATGTAATTTATCTCATTTTGAGTAAAACAAAGTAAAACAAAGCAGCAAACTAACCTTCCCTCAAAATTAATAAAGTCTTTGGTTTTGTGTATTTAAGTATTCATTTACCCATTGCCTTTTGCTGGAAGTTAATCCTAGCATCCTAAATTTGCCCATAAGCTGTTCTGTTGCTTTCTGTACTCTGTAGACAGCTACATATGACAATCAGTGATGTGTTTTCATAATCTAGAGACTACAGCAAATGATGGGTGAACAGCTGGGATACTGTAGCTCAACAATTGATCTACATGGCATATTTCATCATTTTACTTTTAAAAATTGCGCCCATCTCTTCTAGAATTATGCTACATTTATACCTATGTTATGTGAAAGGTAATATTGTGCATAAATCTGCTGCAGAATTTAAAAAGGAAATAAGTACTTCTGTGCTACTAGGTCTATCAAGGAATTTAAAACATATTTTTAAGACTCTGAGTATCATTACAGTCTAACACATTTTTCAGGTCATTTTTCCCTAGAAAAGAGGTATGACAGTCAAATTACCATTCAGTTTTTAAATCAGTGCTGATAGAAACCATCCCACTGAGTTATAAAACACAATGAAAATATGGCCTTAAGAAGGGCTGTCCTGTTCATGATTTAGTTTAATTTAGTGGAACTGGCTGTTAAAATCAAAGCCCATTCCTGAGCTACCCTGACTGCAACTAGAACCTGTATTTCAGCAACTGGGAACCTGAAGGAGGAAAAATTATCTGCTTGGGATTAGATCCACAAGTCATTCCTGTACAACCTCATTTTTGATCCTGGATTTATTTTGCCAGTAATTTCATAGCCATTCTGGATTTAGAAAGATCTGTACAATTCTAAAATGTCAAAGTAAGAAAATACTCAATACTTTGACATCCCATTTCGCTATGTTTATGTGAAGACTCTCACCACAGCCCATGCAATCATTAGACCAAATCTAAATGCATTGTTTCGTATGGCAATTGATATTTACCTGGAACAATAAATGCACAGAATCAGATTTTGTTGATACATTTCAAGCAAAATGTGCTGAAGCCCAATGACAGCACTTTTGTGGTATAGACCCTTGTGATACCATCAATAAACAGGTGGAAATGTAATGGGGAATATCTTGAGCTTGAGGATCACATCTTCTCTGACTGTAGTTGAAAACAGAGGGAAGCTTTCAGTTTCGAGGGAAAAAAGAATATTGTCAGCTGTGAACTTGTCCTGCAGAATACATTATAGGCAGCTTCTCATACATCATTGCAACTGGAAATAACTAGATAATGGAGGACAGGCATAAAACAAGATCTTAGGTGTGGTAAAATGTCTAAGAAAATATAATTTATAAGTACAGGGCTTGTAAAACAAGGTATTCATAATTCAAGATTTTAATGGGAAAGATAGTTTTATGGGACTGGAAGAAGAAAACTTGTATTGAAAGCTAAGATGTGGCTTTAAGAAAACCAAATTCTAGCTTTTAGTAAATAAGTTAATTTTTTCTATCTTATTATCAGATAAAATTAACAGAGTCATATATGTGGAGCACATGAGTTAACATCCATATAGTGACTGACAGTGGAAAATAGACAATGAAATATCAGGCACCTTTGCCAACAAATGTTCTGTAACCATTAACTCAAGGTACCCAGAATTTACTTAGCAGCTTTGAGTCAATAGTTCTTTAAAAAAGTATAAAAAAAAGAAAAAAAGATGTTACGGATGGAGAGAAAAGACTGCTAGAAAAATCCTGTGTACAAGGAGGTAAAATATTTTTCATCAACAAGAAGAAAGCTAGTGATTCTAAACTTTTTGCTGGTGTAAACAGGTTTTATCCAACGTTTAATATGGACATGTCCAAGGTGTAAATCAAGAGCAAAGAGACTGAAATATCTCTTCAATTTTTCCTTCATCTTATACATGTAATCCTGTCCCTCTGAATGAAACTTCTGCTCTGTGAAATACTCAGAAATACTGGCAAATATTTCCAAAATAAGACATCCTCTTGCTTTGCCATGCAGCTCAGTCACAAATTGCTGTATCTTCTTTCGTGTCTTCGTTTTTTTCCCTTTTCACTGTCTTTTTCTCTAATGCTTTAATCCCTGTCAGTTGTCATCCTTGCCACTTTTTTCTGTCCTCTGTCATCTTCTAATGCTGACTTACATCTAAAGTGAGAAAACAGAGCACAAGGAGGTTTGTTTATAGTAGCTGCAGGTTCTGCTAACTACAGAGCAGCAGTTGGGAGGCCAGCAAAAGCCAAAATTATGGGAAAGGAGATGGAAGCAAAAAGTTCAAGGAACAGTAAATTAAAGAAATCGTTAAAAGGATGGAAACAGGGAAGAAAAAGAGTTTTAGAGAGTGTCTTGTGTCTTTCCTGCACGGATAGCTACAGTTGAGGCTGTACGCCTGGTATTCCTCAGGGGATCATAGAACGGGGGGTACCAGAGAGCAGTATCAGTACAGGCTGCGTTATTACAACTTCACTGAAGCTCTCTGTAGCACAAGTGTAAATTGTAAGTGGAGACTGACAGGCTGGTATTCAGTGGGATCTCAACACACTCATACATTAGTTGGGTGGGTGCGTCAATCTGCCTAAAGGTCAGGAGGCTCTACGGAGGGATCTGGATCAATGGGCCGAGGCCAATGTTGAAGTTCCACAAGGCCAAGTGCTGGGTCCTGCACTTGGGCCACAACAACCCCCTGCAACGTTACAGGCTTGGGTAGGAGTGGCTGGAAAGATGCACAACAGAGAAGGACCTGGGGATGCTCATCGACAGCCTGAACATGAGCCAGCAGTGTGCCCAGGTGGCCAAGAAAGCCAATGACATCCTGGCTCGTATCAGAAATAGTGTGTCCAGCAGGAGCAGGGCAGTGATTGTCCTCCTGCACCCAGTGCTGGTGAGGCCACACCTTGAGTACTGTGTCCAGTTTTGAGCCCTTCACTTCAAGAAGAACATTGAGGTGCTGGAGCGTGTCCAGAGAAGGGCAAGCTGGTGAAGGGTCTGGAGAGCAAGTCTTGTGAGGAGCGGCTGAGGGAACTGGGGTTGTTTAGCCTGGAGAAAAGGAGGCTGAGGGCAGACATTGGTTTGCTCTACAACTACCTGAAAGGAGGTTGTGGAGAGGTGGGGGTTGGTGTCTTCCCCCATGTGACAAGTGACAGCATGAGAGGAAATGACCTCTCATCCCTAGATCTGGGGAGATCTAGGTTAGATATCAGGAAAAATTTCTTTACAGAGGGGATTTGTGAAGCATTGGAACAGGCTGCCCAGGGAGGTGGTGGAGTCCCCATCCCTGGAGGTATGTAAGAGATGTGTGGATGTGGTGCTGAGGGACTGGCAGTGCAGGGTGAATGGTTGGGCACGATGATTTTAAAGGTCTCTTCCAACCAGATGATTCTATGATTCTATATTAAAAGGAGAACATCTTTGATTTCAGGATTTTTTTCCTCATCCAGTTTCCAGTCTCACAGAATATCACTTTGAGTAAAGACCCGGATGATGTTATCAGGTAAATTTTAACTTTGAAGTAATTACTGCTCCTTCCTTATCCTGATATTAATACCACCTGATGGGAGGAGAAGTATCTGGAATAGAATATTTAACAGAATATATGCTAGAATGGTTTGTAGATCCCTGGAAAGGCCAATTCATTCTTATCCCAAAAGACATGGTTGGACAAATGTTCAGAAATTATCTTGACTTAAAAAAAGGGTTCACATTAGTAAGATAAGCAGTGGAGTTACCCATTTGCCATTAACCATTTGCCATTTCAATATGGAAACATAAATAAATACAGAAAACAACTTGGATATTGTCTGGAGAAGGCTGCACTCCACACTTATGATTTGAATGTAGATTTATTTCAGTTGCAAATATAGGAGTAGCAATTAACTTCAGTGAAACTGGTCATGTAGGAGTAGTTTAGATCATCTGTAATTGTAGATATTTTTTAACATGATAGGGTCTAGAGGAGGAGGGAAAAACATCCCCTGCTCTCAAATTCATCCTTAATCTTTAATAAGGACAGTGAAAAGGTGTAATCTGATTAGCTTTTTTCACAAAAGAATAGGTAAATTATTACCGTTCTCTCCAAAAAGCTAGAGAAGGAAACATAATTTGTCATTCAAGCATGAAAAGACTCATTGTTAATCATTGTATTTTATAATAGATCAAAATTCCCCATTATAATAACTTATTTTTCTTGCAGCTTTACTCAGATTGTGCCCTACAGCTGTAAATAATGAGTTTCAAATCAACTATCTCAATAACTAATCTAATTACAGAAATCCCTAAATTTGCCAAGGGCAGTAAATGGTAAAAATGCCTGCAATCGAGCTTGAAAAGAAATACCTTCTCTTACATCAATTAAAAAGGAGACATATTTTAAAGACACAGTGGTCAACTGAGTCAGCAATGGCATGAAACACCTATGGAATGCACCGGCATTCAGCTCTCCAAAGGTTACTATCTCCCAGGCAGCCAGCAGTCGGAATTGCTCCGCATAGTAATGCTGTTTGTAACTTAGCCGTACAGCCATCATTACTAAAGTTTTTGTATGGTTTTGTTGCTGTGCTGGTTTGTTTGTTTGTTTTAATCAATGATAATCAATGAGAAAATAATAAGGCAGGGGGCATGCATTCACTGCAGAAACTTTTCTTGTGCAAGAGCTAGTTATTGTACAGTGAGAGTAGGAGGTTAATTGGCTACTAATCAGAAGTGCAAATGAATAATAAGGAAAAATAGTTCTTTGGGGAGAACAGGAAATGTTTATTCATCTTGCCAGCATACACATTCCCATCTCGTTCCCGTTTTCATTAACTCCGTACCACATCTATCTGAGCTTTCTTCCCGAAGGACACTTTGCTATCACACTCTTTGATGACCAGTATCTGGTGAGCTAATGTTTTCAGGCAGGCTCATTATGAATAGTGGCTGACACAAAATTATTCATCTTCCCATTTCATAATTGACAGAATCAAGGGGAAAATCTTGTATTTAATTGCTCAGAATTTCTTAGTAACAGAAAAAAAAAAAAAGACATATTTTCTTCTACTCCAGAGGAAATGGACTTGACTTAAGTTAGTCTGAAGCTTCTTAGGTTCCAGTTTTAAGTGTTAAGGGTGTCAATTAGCCTGTTGAGGATACAGCACGGACTTGTGATTTCTTCTTGCTAAATTACTTTCATTAATATGAAGTTCTTAAAATGAGATAAATTAAAATTCTGATCATAGCTGTATTTAGAACTTTGTGTAAGTCAATTCAACAAGAAGGCAGCAGTCATAATGTTCCAAACTTAAGAATTTCATATTTGAAAGAAGAAAAAGAGAAAAGAGAATGGATTAACCCTATTTCTCCAGCCTGGTACACAGCTGAGAGTCACCCTTCTTTTTCTTTTTCTTTCTTTTTCTTTTTCTTTTTCTTTTTTCTTTTTCTTTTTCTTTTTTTTCTTTCTTTTCCCCTTTTAGCTGGCTTGCATAAGATCATCCAGAGCCTGTCTTCCTGTGCATTTAAACCATTAAATACACATGTTCATCAATTAAAATAAACTAAAAGTGACAATTTTGTGCTAGTATATATGCAATCAGATTTTCTGGGATGTTTGGTATGTGACACAAAAAAGCAGTATAATTTTTGCCATTATCTTTGTTGTACCCTGTAGTTTGAGAAGAAACTCTGTGTAACTGAAGTGTGTGAGACATCACTGCGTGTTTACTATAGTGGAGGAAAGTAAAACAGAGATTAATTGTGACTCAGTCCATCAGGAGCTAGGTGTGAAACTTTAAATGAGTGTTAGTGCTGTTGTGTGAAAATCTGCAGTATTCCCTAAGGAACCCATTATTTCCATATTTAATTGTAAACGTTTCCTTATACATGCAGTTATTTGCAGCTCTAAACACAAGGTTTGTTTGGGTGGAGGAAAACTAAATTGCTATCAGGAGACTTTTAGTTGAACTTCCCATTCAATCTAATAAATAGAATGCCTTTTTTTTTTTTTTAATAAAATCGGAGGCCTGATGCTGCAGTCCTGAGATTCTGAGCGATTTCACTACATAAACTAATTACAGGAAAAGATATTAGCTTCTAAGACTAGGAATCATTTTCTCTAGGGATTTTTCTTAGTAGCTATTTGCTTTCAGACACTATAAAACTGGTTTTCTTTTAAATTTTGTGATTTTCCTGTTAAACAGAGCATTAACTCTTTACAAAACTTAAATTCTGGAAATCTTAATTTCTTAATTTTTTTTCCTTTTTTTCTCCCAATCTAATGCAATGCACACTTCATCTTCAGAGATAATCAGTTTCTATGTCCTACTGTATTTAGGAACTATTTCTTCCTGTATAACATTTGAAAAATAAATTCAGATGTTTCTTACCTGATACTCCCTCCCATGGCCAGTTCCTCTACTGCTCTCTGCTGTTTCTGTTCTTGTTTGTACGTAACTTTGACCTCATGAGTATCTTCTTTATGCACCCTACCATTTTATCTCCTCCTTCTCGGGATTTTAAAATACTTTGGCAGATGGACCTTTTTTTCCTAAACTCAGAGTAAGCTACCAGGTAGGTTACAGCTACTTGTTTGCACTGCCTTTGCTGAAATCATGGTGGAAGGAAAATCAATCTTTTTCTTGTGTTGCTATAATTCATTTAGGAGAAGCAAATATATACCTTAATGTACTACTTGTAAATAATTTCATTTGAAAAGCACTCTTTCAAATTTCCCTATGAGTAAACTACTCAGATTGCTTTCTCACTTCTGTCTGTGTTTATGTTTTTTTGTCTTTGCCTATCTGAGAGCTTTGCATATTTAGACTAACATCAGTGAACCTGTTGCTTCATGTTATTGAAAACAAATTGTCCGTATATCTCTTATCTATTGGATTTTGTGCCGACCCATTGTAGGAATAAATACATATATGTACAATTTACAGGCATGGAGGTTGTCTTTATTGATTCATTAAAGAAAACTTGTTTGAAAAGCAAAAATTACTCATTTTTTTTCCTCCTATATCATTTACTAAGGTAAATATTACCAACCAATCCTTCATTCTTGAAACTGGTATCTCCAGTATTTATTAAAATGAGATAAAATATCATTTTCATTTTTGTGATTTAGCTTAGTCAGAAATGAACACCAGAGTTTGATGCAGGAATAAGGATCCTAATGGTTTAATCTGAACTCACAATCTTTAAACAATGAGAGCAATCATCCTTTCATACATGCGTATTTTGTATTTTGCCTTCTATTTTAAATATTACAAGACTCATATCTCACCCTCTGTATCTAGCAGGTTTTCCTTACAGCTGTGTAGAGCAATGGGGGTTTATTTCCATTTTAATGTTGATTTTACTTTTTCTGAGCAAAGTTACAAAACAGACTATATGCCACTGCTATTCCTTCTTGTTAATTGTAAAGTCATGTCTCTCGATGCAATCAAAGTTCTAAGAAGGCTATGGATTCCTGACTCTCCTGTGCTTTTGCAAATTATTTCCATCCCTAGAGGACCAATGTCTAGCTTTCAAACAACTCTGGATATTTTAAATAAAACATTCGAGATATCTCTACATTTAATCCACAGAAAAATCTTCCTGCCTTGGGTTGCTTACATGCTCTCTTCTAATTCATTTGGTCAGCTTTCACTGCTACCTTCCTAGCTTTAAATTCCTTCAGTTCTGCAAGTACAGTTCTTCATTTAAGACTAGTCCTGGGGCGGTTTCTTTCTGTATGTGTATGAAAATATTATGTTCAGGTTCGCACCCTGGAGTGGTTTTGGCAACAACTAACATCACTTATTCTAGACCTTTAAGAGCCCAATTGCATTCACATATTAAGGATGCACACATCCAATTTCACAGCTGGTAATTGAGAGGACAAAACAGTACCTGAAGTTCAAGCATACAAAAAAGAAGGATATCTCAAAAGGTCTGCCTCAGGGATCTTGTTATGCAAAACATTCCATAGGTGGTGTCTGTAGAAACTTCGTTCTGGTCTGACTCTGATCATTAAAGACACATCTGAAGTACCATCTAATATAAATTAGACAGTAAGAAAGGTTATCTCGACGTTTAGAAAAAAATCCGAGCTGTTAAAATGGACCTTGGACGATCTTCCAGCAGAGCATGCATGTGATTAAATCTGTGCTGCAAAGCTTGAGTAAAAGCAGCAGCATTGCTACCCTCCCCTTTAACCCCCCGGGAAGGAGCACTTGGTGTGGAAGGAGAAAGATCAAAACACCCAGCAGAGGCTTTAGAGGACTGGGGCAGGAAGCTGAAAAGGAAAGATAAAACATGGAACTGAAAGGTGATGAAAGCACTGAGTATTAAACTGCAGCCAAAGACTTTTGTGAGAACATGTGACTTAGTAACTGCCAAAGTAAAATCTCCTCCCCTTCCCTCTCACCTAGGAAGATACGAAGAAAGATAATGTAGGACAGATGAGACAAGTCGCTTCAGCGGTCTTTTCTTGTGAATCCTGTTATCCCAGACTGGAGAACAGGCAAACAGCAGCCGTTGTGTGATCTTTCTTCTGCTTTCATATAGTCAACATTCTTGTTTGGGGTACATTATATGTAACTCGAAAATAAACATTTAACCGAAAAAATAAATATACCACAGCAGTATGGCAATATACTGCGTAAATACCCAAGCTGCGAATTCTTCTCAGTGTAACATTTATTAACAACCACTCAAAAATACCCAGTTTCCACAGTTCCTGAAACCTGTTATAAGAAAGTTCCTCCAATGTGACAGTATGATTCTGTTCCTCATAATAATTGCCAAAAGGATGAGATCTTACCTTACACATGCCAACAAAACTGTCGGTACTGACAATTTGCTTCAGACCACTCTGTCCCATCGGACTCTCTGGCAGTGTAGACACATACAGCTTGTGAAAGCATCACGTGAAAATCGTGGAAGAGAAGTTCTAGAACAGCCAGCATCCTTTCACAGCCTGTATTCCCAGGAGGGACAGGATAAGTTCCATCTCTGGAATTTTGGGTAGTTCGTGGTTCTAATTTAAAGCACAACTATCCAAATGCTGAGATTAGATTCTGCACTATTGAAAGGACATAATGCTTCTTCAAATTTGTTAATTAATGTCTTCATTATCAGGATAATCATAAGCCAAAGGGAAGAACGATTTTTTTAGTAAGCAGCTTCTTTACCTCTGCCTTCTTGATATTGTAGATACAGATCATGGTGTAAAGCAAACACACAAAAATCTCTTTTTAATTTATGTAGAATTATACTATCTTTTTTTCATCTCATGATGTTAGTTTTGTATATTTTAAATATATGAATGTAAATACTGTACAGTTTATTAATTTCTTTTATTTACAGCTTGGATGAGACGTATGTCTACATAATCAGAGAGGCTAACCACTAGGCGGTCATGCAGAAGATTGAGCATTGACATTCAGTATTTCATGACTTGTTAATTAAAAGGGAGTGACAAAGTGAGAGGAGATACTTGCGTGAAATGTTAACTTTAATGTTAGGGCAAAAAGTAAGACAAATGAAGCCAGAGCTTTACAGTCCTTTTTGGAAGACATGGTCAGTTGATTGTGTTTAAGAGCCTGCCAGCACTAATGAGAGTCATTGATTTATCGTTGTTGTTGGTTTGGGGGTTTTGGTAAGTGGGTTTTTTTTGCCCTTTTTTTTTTTTTTAATAGCATGGAGTTTATTCTTAATGTTCCAAATAGGATCCTGTAAAAACCTTCCTAGAGCGGGAAACCTGATATTTATTGTTTCCTTGAGTCTTATGCTCATCCATTCTATAAACTATATCTGTTTCTTCTATAAAGTACAAACTGATGGTTTGTTTTCAAATACTTTTTTACCATCAGCCTAGAAAAAACATTATAATACTTTTATCTTTTTCAAAACATTCTCTTCACTAAAAGATAAAATTTTTTAGTGGTGGTCTTATTATTTTTCTTCTTGATTATTTCCTGGTTGGTTTGGTTTATGATGAAGTTTCAAATACTCTGTAAACAAATTATTAAATAAAACAAAGCTCTCTTCTGAAATACAGATAAAGATACATACGGTGGTATCTCAGGGCAATTGATCCTCAGATAAAGGATGAGACTATAAAAGTAATTCCTGGAATTTCTATCATGGAGAAAGCACTGAAATAAATAAAGAAGGAAGTTTTGCATGAACTGTTCACCACTCTTAGGTCCGTAGCAATTTTTTTCCTTTTGATTACGTAAGTTTAAAAGGTAACCTGCAAACTGTAGAAGAGCATTTTGACTTTTCAGCAGTTTCACTTCAGATCTTGCAGTCATATTTGCAAGTATCTAGTTGGTTTACTGTTCCGGTACCGTCCTCAGTCTTTCCTGCTCTATAAAAATATTGTGATGTTAGATTATTCTTTGCTGGGCAGGAGGTTTCTGAGAAGATTTTATAAATGGGTTTATTTCAAATATATTTCAGGAATAAGGAAACTTGCAATTTCATTTCCATTTCCGCAGAACATAAAGCCCTTTAGATATGAGAAACAGTATTTTAAGTTGGATAACAAAGTCTTATCATCATGATTTTGAAAGTAAAGAGATGTAGGGATGATAGTATCCTATCCCATTGCCTAGTAAGATTTGACTTTTCGTGGGATGGGATAGGTATCTCTATATCGACATAGCATTAGGCCTACTTTTATATTTTCCTTTTCTTTACTGAAAGAACTTGGGAAAAGTGAATAAAATATACAATAAAAATATTATATCAGAATTAATTTTCCTAAGTTTTTCAAAAAATCGTAGAATCACAGAATCATCTGGTTGGAAGAGACCTTTAAAATCATCGAGTCCAACCGCTCACCCTGCACTGCCAGGGTCCCTAAACCATGTCCCTCAGCACCACATCTATATGGCTTTTGAAATGGAAGCATGATGAATGGCCTATTTAAATGTTTTTTATGTGGACTTTTAATTTGCCTTTGTGACAGTCTGTATCAGTTATTCTTTACATTTATTGTGTAGAAATAACAGGCATTATAACCTCTCATATAAAATGTACCTGGAATCATCACATAATTAAGGTTATAACTACGGAACAGTTTGGCAGGCCAACAAAAATATCAATCGTGCAGAAAGAATAAATTATTTGATTTAAGATGCATTTAAGTTACTTCACCAAATAGAAATCTGTCAAGAAGGAAAGTCAATGTTTAAAAACATTTTTAAAACTTTAGTCTGTATTTAATAAAATTACAGGTTACTGTGATGTAAAAGGTTTACCTATTCATGACTGTTATGTGGATACATTCTTTATTTTAACTTAATAAGAAAATACAAAATTACAGTCCAATGGAACTTTACTGGAAAAGTACACTACCTCCCTTAGTTTAAAAATAAGGAATTCATTTTCAAGAGTTCAGAACAGCACAAGGTATTACCTTATCAGCTAGAGATGTGCCTTATATGGAGGAGTGAAGGTGTTATTTGGTCAGCTGGAGAGAGCTAGGAGTTTAAAAAAATAATTTTAAAAGCAGTGTAGACACAGACAGATAGTCTTGGGGTAGAAAAGTCCATTATGATTTGCCTTGTATATCAGTCACCACATTGCAGCTTGACTTTCAATTCTTTTTTTATTCATATAAGCTTCCCGAAGTTTGAACAGAAGACTCTGATAAAATATCTGAGTATCAGCATAGCCCGTGCTGTGCATGGAAGCAAGGTCACAACACTGGTTTTGTTATGCAGCTACTTTTTATATATCCAGGGATCATACCAGCCTTCCTAGACACAGGATTGTTCTGTGAATTCATGTTGAATTGACTATGATACTCTGACTCACTTCCTTCCAAGAAAAAAACACTTTTTGCAGCAGATTTAGCCCATATTCTTTGTTTCCAAACCCAAATTTGCTTAGACTACATTGCATTAAAACTTTTAAAAAATATATTTTCTCTTTTGACTTTTATGTTCAGAGGAAGTAGATCGTGGAAAAAAACAGCATGGATAAGATGAAATACAAAAGATTACAGAAAATGTATAACGAAGTTCTTGTGACACAAAAAAAGAAGGTATTTTTCAAAAAAGTTTTATAATCTGAAATGTATAACATGCACGGTAAAGATTACACTTTTTGAGAAAGAAGGGGAAAAGACAGGAGACAACATTACAAAAGTAGTATTATGTGATTTCTTTCTTTGGTTTCATATATGAGAGAGGGATATAAATCAAAGAGTGGGAAAATGTTTATTTCACTAGGTGGCAGTTGCAAGAAAACATTATAGTTCTCTTTATAGAAGCTCCCTGTTGTCAGCGTTGGCTTCATTACTCACTTCAGACACCCACCTTGAAAGATATTCTATTAGTAATACTGAAATTATTCTGGCTGACCCTGGCCTCTATTCTTCACTTTACTAAACCATTACTTTACTCCCATCCACATCCCTTCTATTTCACGCGTAAATAGTCCTTCCCACATAATTGGTTACCTTGCATGTTTTGATCCCTCAAGCAAGATTTTGATTTTATTTTTATTTTGGCATGAGGAGGGAAATGATAGTGCCTAAACTGTGGTTCATCATTCCATGTGAAGCTGTTTCTCTTTGAGGCTATTTAATGAAAAAAATAAAACATTTAAATGTTACCTGTCACATAGTCTGAAGATCGATGTTATAGTTCGAGAAAGAAATACCAGTCCATTCTAGTCTTGTTTGCAGTATTTGCCACACTCAGTGCTACTCACACAACTAGTCATTCCTAATGATGTTCCTTCCTCCTTTAGTCAGTAAAATATGTTCATTGTCTTCAGTTTTTCCATGCATTTCCATGCAGAACTCCACAGCCTGCGTTCTACAATTTGAACTGGAATTCAGTTCTGAAAAGCATTTAAGCAAAGGAGGAGAGATCTCAAAATCACAGGAAACAGGAGTTCTCATTATGCATTTTTATTATCACGAGTTGTTTGGCTATTTAAATGTAACAGTATTTCTTCTTCCTCAGTGGACATCTGCAACATTTTACAGAGGAAAAATATGGCATTATAAATAGTGAAAAATGAACAATTCTTTTCTTAAAAATTGCTCATTAAAGATTCGTTTGTGAAAATTTTTGATGCGGCTTTTAGAAAATTTTCCATAAACCCCCCCCAGGTACTCATCAAAATATCTTCAAACCACAAACTGTTAAGTTACTTGAGTCTAGTAATAACTATTTTCATAACTAATCCTATAACATCAGAAAAACTTTCTTTCTTAGCAAAATAAATCTTTTACTGTAGAAAGTATGGTCAAAAAAAGAAGTAGTAGAACGCATTAAAAGATGACATACACCGAAAGGAATACAGTGAGTTATTTTGGCAATCAACTTACTACTTCTTCTGTCAGGCCAAGGATTTCTGGGTATTTCCTAAATTGTGTAGCAGGCATTTGCAGAGAAAACGCTCAGTTGCCAGTGTTTGCTGCATAGAGGCACGTCAGACGCTGCTGTTTTTGAACTGTGCTTTCTTGGACTTTGGCAGACAGACACATGGCAGATGGGCAAGCATCTGCTTATTTTAGTGCTTCAGTTAAACAGGCAAATCGGTGCCATTTTTAAAGTATATTGGTTTAAGCCCCATGTTTTGGCTGGTGAAAAACCCTGAAAATAAACAAATGATGATACTCCTTATTACCATAAGCTTTTTCTGGAAAAATTTGCATTCTTTTTCTTTTTTTCCCCCCCATTGTCCTAGTTTCTGCGACAGTCTATTTTAAGGCTATTATGGCCCACTGCACTAAGTAGGGCATGATATTTTGTCAAGGGCTTCTTGCAAACAGTTCATAATTCTTAGAGAATATCTTTCAGAAATATATTGTAAATCAATTTTACATTTCATTCTGTTTCCAGCCTTTTTCTTGAAAACAAAGAAAACTAACAGCTTCCCAGGGTTTTTAAATCTCAGTTATTCTAGGTGAAAAAGTAGACAAAAATCAGCGTATCTTGAACAACACTATTCATACAAACTTTTCAACAAATTGTATCAAACTGTTGTGGAATGAATGAAAAACGGCCCTTAGTTGTGCCTAGGCTTTATTCCACGTGACTGTCACCAGTACTGCTGGAAAAACTTCATCATCAATTTAAGAATAAGCAAAAGTTAGGTAACATCATTCTGGAATACTCTCAGCTTGCTGCTGGGTGTTTTTTTAGGGAAATGGAGACACTAATCTAAATATCTTCAGGTGCAGAAGGGAACTAGACACAGCTTCCTGTCTTTGCAGGTGAGTGTTCCACTATAAGATATTCTACCCTGAAAAAAAATGAGAGTCCCACTGGTCCAATTAAAAAGACAATGTTTCAGTGTCATGCACATCTGTCGACCCATTTAGTGTAAGAATAGTGTTGCCTAATTTTGATTTTTGTGTGATTTCTGCATAGCATAGCAGTATCAAGAACATGAGAATAAACATGGACATTGGATCCCACAAAGTAGAAAGAAGCAAGACAGAGGTGTGAGAACACCAAAGTGGAAAAACTGTGGACTTCTGTGCAGCAGCAATAGCAGTATGAATCAAGGTTTGATTTTTGTTCCCCGCTTGAGCAATAGAAGATGTTTCCACTTTGAAGAAAGTTCAATGTCCTAATCCCAAACCAAAATATCATACAAGGACTGTTTGAGACATCATTTCCCTGCATAACCAGAGAAATGGGAAGCAGACAGCAGATCATCTAAGGAAGGGACAGAATAATCTTTAAAAAAAAGAAAAGACTGACATGCAGCTAAGCTGCTTTTGAAGAGAGATGAATGGCCCATAAGTGTTTAAATTTATAAAATCTTAGAGCATCTCAAGTTGGGAATGACCCATAGGGATCATCCAGTTCAACACCCTACTCCTTGCAGGACTACCTAAAACTAAATCTTGTGATTAAGAGCATTGTCCAGACACTCTTGGAAATCCTCAACTCTGCCAGGCTTTGTGCCATGACTCCTTCCCTAGGGAGCCTGTTCCAGTGACCAACCACCCTCTCAGTGAATACATTAGACGATCTCAATTCTATCTAGCGGTGGCTTGGCCCTAGAAAAGGAGTTATTTGTCTTTTCTTGATGATCATGTTAAACTGGCATACTCGATACAGGTGATACAGAGAATGAGATTCAAGAATGACCTAAAACCTAACACAGCAATTGGAAGGAGCACAAATAGGGGAGAGAGGCTACAGGGGACGATGAAGGATGCTTAAAAGGCAGCTTGCTTCCTGTTTGTGACATTCATCTAGGGCCTCCTGAAAATAAAGAAAGTCCCTTTGTTAATGAAAAGGGGACAGTAACATGCACAAAAAGCTTATACTGCACTGGCTGGAAACGCCTCCAAATTTAGACAGTTTGCTGAAAGGGATTTTTAGAAAAATAGAAACAATTGAATAAAAGTCATAATAATGTTAGCAGGAAAAAACTGCATCTCGGGGAGAATAAGGAATCTCTTTGTGGATCTATAATGCCTTTTCTTGATCTTCACATCACAGGATGCATTTCCCCCCTTAATTTAGCCAAAAATCTAAATTTAGGTGATCTTAAGACCTTCATGATTACTAGGCAAGAAGGACTGTATTCTTTTGTTTCATTCTTTCTGCCAATGTTTCGGTATTTTAAAGGGTTCTCCAAACACAGTAAATCACTTCTGTGAAAACTGTTGATCACATTTTTTGCGTAGTGTTTCTTTCTGAGCTTTTTAGTGATATTACCTGTAACTGAATATTGGCGGAATTTCATTCTAAAAATAGTATCTGTATTCACGGACTACAAGTGATTCGGAGTACTTAAAACTCATATGTATTTTGGGGCGGGTTTGATTTCCCAGGTGCTCTTAAAATTTCCCTTTCAATGTGCAAGGAAGCCCTCGCGACTCTAAGCCTCGGGGAACTAGAAGTGAGAGATCTAATCTTGAAGGACTCAAGTGTAAGGAGGAAATGGTCCCTTAAGTTTAACATGTTCAGGTTTCTGTCTTATTTTTATAGGATTGGTATCACTAAAACCTATATTAAACATCTGATTATTTTACCTGGCCAACATAAATTTTTTGTTAAATAATTCCATGGCCTGTCTTCCCTTTACTCTTAGGAGGTGATTTTATGGTAAGTTTGGAAGCAGTTAAAGTAATTTAATTGCACCATGGCCTGTGAAATGCTGCTGTAAATTTGTCCTCAGCTGAGGGCTAACCAATGATTTCACTGTACATTTGCATAGGTTTTTTTTAAAGATATCTTTTTCATTTCTGGAAGCTTTCCCTGAGGAGCATATGCTGACTGCTCTCCAACTGCTAGTGAAGGGACACTGAAATGTGAACAGTGTAATAGATTTTTGTAATATAGAGGCTAGTTCTGTACTTTTTCTCCACTAACCCTGTTTGTATAACACAACACATTGGAAAAAAGAGTTCAAGCAGTTCTTGAAATGTACATCCACACACCTACACACGCACATGCACTATGTGGATGAACGAGCAAGCTCAGTTTCTGGATTTTTTAAAAATGTAGTCCAGTACTAGTAGTCCAGTAACCAAGGAACAACACATGTCCAACTACATGACTGCATGTCAAAAGGCAGAGATGGTTTAAGGTCTTCCTTTGACCAGCTCTATTCTTAATTGTTCCTCTAGGTTTGTTATGAATTTGGCTGTGGTTCTAGGCATGGTGTCTTTGCTTCTTTTCCCTTGAAACAGGATGCAAACATTTCTACCAGATATTTTCTGTATACAATCACAGTGGGGTGTTTTTTTAATTAATTTATTAATAGTATCTGGCCTGGGCTACCACATAAATAACGTTGTAACATGTCTAGAAATATTCAAATTGCTTTTATCAAGTATAGTTCAAGTGTTACTACTAAGTAATTCAGTGGTTAGCTATGGCATTACTTGGTAAGGCTGTAAAACCTAGACTAAGAATGCATGCAAGATATCTTAAGGAGGGGAACTTTGATTATTCTGTTCAGAAGGGTTTTTCATTGGAACTATTCAAACTAAACTACATCATTCTTAGCTACAACTAAATATTGGCAGGAAAAAAGAGATATTGAGAAAAAATAAAGGATATTGATAGACTGAGAGAGATTCATTCATTTCTATCCTCAATAAGGAATACTTTATCACCTTCTCTTCCAAATTAAATAGCTGACTCACACTTGTTTAAGATAAGAGAAAGGTAATTCTCCTGGGGGAAGAAAAGTCTTTACAAGAAGATTCAGAATATTTGACATCTTCTCAATCTCTGCAGCATGCTGCTAGTTTTCAATTTAGCTTTTCAGCATTAAAACCTCAGATACAATCAAGATTTCATGTAAAGAGCAGAAGTAATTCTGCATTGATAGTTGCAAATAATTGCATTTATTTAAGATAATAGGGCGATAAAAGAGCTACTGCATTCATAGGACAGCTTGCAAATGCCAGCTCTTGAATGCTGATCCCCACAGCCATACCTTTGGTTTGGAATGGGTCTGTGCCCATCTATGATGTCACTGACATATCACTGAACAAGGTGATCCTGAAGACAGAAATGGAGGACAAAAGTTTCTCAGCTCTACATGAATAGAGTTACCATACATCTCTATAGCTGCCTTGACATGCTTTCTTTTCTATCCAGGTTTCCTCTTGCGATGTACCACGCATGCACAGCCCTGTGGTGTATGATATATATTCATAGAACCACAGAATCATAGAATATTTTGGATTGAAGGAACCTTAAAGGTCATCTAGTTCCAATTGCCCTGCCATGGGCAGGGACACCTTCCATTAGTCTGAGTGATCAAAGTCCCATCCAGCTGAGCCTTGAACACTGCCAGAGAGGAGTTATCCTCATCTTCTGTGGGTGTCCCACCACTCTCACAGTAAATAATTTCTTCCTTACATCTCACCTAAAACTGCTCTCTTTCAGTTTAAAACCATTCCCCCTTGTCCTGTCACTACACGGCATTGTAAATAAACCCTCCCCGTCTTTCCTGTAGACTCCTCTTTTAAGTGCTGAAAGGCTGCAGTAAGGTCTCCCTGGAGCCTTCTCTTCTCCAAGTTAAACAACCTCAACTCCCTTAGCCTGTCCTCATAAGGAAGGTGCTCCATCCCCTTGATCATCTTCGTGGCCCTCCGGACCTGCTTGAGCAGGTCCATGTTTTCCTTACACTGGGGGATCCCAGAGCTGAACACACTACTCCAGGTGGAGTCTCACCAGAGCAGAGCAGAGGGAGAGAATCACCACCCTCAATCTGCTGGTCGCGCTTTTTTTTTATTATCCCAGGATACGACAGGCTTTTGTGGGCTGCAAGTGCACATTCCCGGCTCATGTCCAGCTTTTCACCCACCAGCACCCACAAGTCCTTCTTTGTGAGGCTGCTTTCAATCCACTTGTTGCTCAGCTTATTTCTGCTTGGGATTGCCTCGATCCCTGTGCAGGACCTTGCCTTTTGCCTATATTTTCCAGATAGATACACTAGTCCACACTTTGGCACAGACTTTGGCCCACGCTGTGGCACAGACTAGAGTCAAAGTTTGTAATCACGTATGCTTATTTCTGTCCAGTATATCTAAGAGGAAAAGACAAGGGCTCTGGATATGAGGTGGTACTGGAAGACATCAATAATTACTTATTGGTTTACATTATAAGAATTCACACTTGAAGTACCAGACAGGTAAGAAAATTGACAGAATCTCTTCTCAAAGTTTTTGAGGTGCTTAAGCCTTTTTCATTCAGTCCAGAATCTGAAAGTTCAGGATTTTGTGTCTCGCTTGAAAGATAGAAGAGAGGGACAGACATTGTTCAGATTAGAAGAAAAGGTTGAAGCAGAAGCAGAGTGGCAGATGTTTTTATAAATGCTCGAGGTGCTTGTCACTCTGGCTAATATTTGTGCACCAGAAAGAAGAGATTTTTTTTCTTTCTGAAGCATGTCTCTTATAAAAATAGGTGAAGAGTCAGGCAAATTGTCAGCATTCCTTCATAAGCAAATTAATATCCTCATATTGCGTTAAACAGAGGGGAGGATATGAAGTTAATTACTGATCAGCGGGTGACCAGTAAAACATTTAAGTTTTTCTTTGTGAAATTATACATTGTAATGTCCTGCAGAGCAGGAAAAAAAAAATAATCCAGATTTGCTGTGAAAGGCTTAAAAATCTTCAGCTGAAGTAAGCTGCACGGATTTGCTAACTCTTTCTGTTTCCAAATGAAATATCAGACAAGTAATAGAACTAATAAACAAGAAAAGCTTACCTACTGAATTTTAAAAAGGACCTTGCTACTCATTCAAATTTCCTTCTGAAACAATCTTCAGATACAAAGACTTTTCTTTTAAAAAACATTCTGCCCCAGCAGAGATTTTTTGCCCATGTTCTCACATCCCAGATACTGGGAGATCTGGAGATTCATGTGGGAAACTGGAGTCTGACTTTACAGAGTCAGCTGGAGATTTGAGGTCATGGAAAAACCCCTGAATCTGTGCATTCTGCCACAAATTGCCAGTTTTAGAAAAATAATGTTGTAAAATGTTGTAAATGTTTGGGGTTTTTTTCCCCCACACTGTAGAAGCATATAAAAGTGTGCAGATAAGACCACAGAAAGCAGTAAAAAAGGAGAAAGTAAGAAAAAAAAAAAGAGAAATGTTGGGAAAGCAGTAAGCAATAAGCTTTACTGAGCCATAACACATAAGCAATACATTGATTTTTTCTCCTTCATTTAATCCTTTTTTTTTTTCTTTAAAAAAAAAGGTTTTGCAGTTGTTAAAGAAATGAGTGGGAATTCTCTTGGTATTGAAGATGCTGGAACTTCACTGCAATATAAACATTTTTATTCCTAATCCCAAACTGTGATATTAAAAATAACTGGTAGGGCACATGAAAACTGTTCTAGGCTACAACTCTGTACAATTTATTTTTGTCTGATACAATGCAGAAGAAGAGTGTCATCAAGACTGGGAAGTTCTTGAGGAGGTGATGTAATGATCCAAATTGGGGGTGGGGGTAGGGGGGTGG
>NW_010391088.1:79755-84190 GCF_000710305.1 Buceros rhinoceros silvestris | reverse complement strand
GCCCGTGACCCCGGCGTCGCGCTGGCATCCTTCCCCCCGGCCTGCGCCGGAGAAGGACGCGTTTATTTCAAGAGGGTTTGCTTGAAGTTCTCAGAGAAATGTAATTTCTTGTAAATCAATTTAAAAAGCTCTGAAGACACATTGTGTTTTGAAGGAGATTTTCTTCAAATCGTTTTCTGTTAAAGGAAAAAGAAAACCTGCTCAACCGATCTGTGAAGGGCTGGCGGGCTGGGGCGGGAGCGCAGCGTACCCGGCATCAGCCGCAGAACAGGCTCCGGCAGAGGATGAAAACCCACCGCCCTCCTGGGGGCTGAGGGTTAGTGCGTGTCCTGAGACAGGCAGTGGAAACATCTTCGTTTGCAAAGCCAAACCAAATTTGGGGAGACACATTTTTCTTACTTGGGCCCATTTTCTGTGCTGCGTGGCCCTAGAAGTTCAGGAGACACCGAACGCTGTGGCTAAGGGCTCTTACCTCCACGCTGGGAACTGGAGACAAGGTGCGCGGGAAGGGACAAGGCGGATCCTCGCCCACAGCTCCCCAGCACTCGTTATCCCGGCATTAGCCAGAAATAAGCACCCAGAGGAGAACAAGGGGAAAACACTGGGTGCTCTTCCAGCTGTGGAGAATATTCCTGTTCGAGAGCAGTCAAGTGTCCTTCCTCCACCAGGTGCCTCTGGTGTAACACGGGCCAGTGTGTTCTCATTCGAAGTGACTCGACTGCCTGCAGCAAGATCTGATTTGGGGGAAGTTTAGCGACAGCTCAGCGGTGTTTCAAGACTACCTGCAGCAGGAACCCTACTGGACCCGTCACTCCTCCCCAGAGTGTGTAACGATCCCTCTGCCAAACTCACACTCATGGCAGATGCTGAGAGGCCGCCAAAGCCACGGGCCTCGTGCGCTGCAGACCTGGCAAAGGCTGTTTTGGGCGCTGACTCTCCTTGCACCAGGGCTTTGGATCTGAGCCACGCTGTGGACGCAGCCAGGCATGTTCACCAAGCCGAGTGCTGGCCGGGTCCAGCTCCCAGGGCTCCCTAGAAGCAGCATCTAGGTCTCAGCAAGGGCTCCTGAGGGACAACTGTGAACACACAGATACTCGGTTACCCTCTGTCCGCGGTGAGGGCAGAAACCTGTGTTTGACACTTCTTGCTTAAGCTCTTTCTTAGAGATATGTTACTTAACTTGTTTTCTGCAAGCATCCAAATGCCCTGCCAGGTTTCAGCTCCCAAGAGGAGGGTGGCTGTGACTCTGTTGTCCCTAAAAATGCCGGTTTTAGAACAGAAATGTGCCAGGGAGGTTTGCATCCCCACACTACGTGCCATTCCTCATGCCGGGAATGGCACCCACCACCAGCACTGCGTTCATGGCAATAAACGTAAGTAAATCCAACCACCTGGATTTGTCCGGAATGTGTCAGCTCCTGCCCTGCAGAGCTCTGGCAGCGCATCGCTCCCTGCCACGCAGCCCATCCCCTCCCTCAGCAAAGCCCCTCCAGCTGCTCCAGCGCCCAGGACGGCTCCCCCCACTCAGGTGAGTGGGGCTGGGGCGTGCTGGAACCAGGCACCACCTCCTGCTGCTGCTGCAGGAGAAGACGAGGTTGAGTCAAACAGAGCACAGCTCAACCGTGCTGCGAAGGAGTTAACTCCTCACGAAACACAGCTTTGACAGCTGGGAACCAGAATGCTTGATCCTTCTACCGCTTTGATTCAACACACACCCACCCCTTTCTGCTTCCTTGATGTCACTAAGCCACCTCTGATCTTTCAGAGCTGAATGAGCATGTTTTTGCTGACGTACTTACCAACAACTAAATATAAAATGTGGGAACGCAGCCAAACGCCCTGGAAGAATTGCTCGGGTTTCTTTTCTCCTAGAATCAACAGCAGCGTAAGGCAACAGTCAACATCCAGAGAGCTGTGCAATTTCCACTGGTGCTTTTGAACTGTTCCAGCCCCATGGATTAGCGCTTCCAGAAGGGACTGTTTCTCTCTGTTGTTTGGGGCTTCCCAGCGAGCACTTTCCCCTCTGCTCTGCTGCCTGCCCAGGGATTCAGCAGCGTCCTCTACCCACGCGGGTGTGTGACACATTGGCCCATCTTTCATTTGGCCACAGGTTTTCCACCTCAACCTTCAGATGTTTTCACAGGCAGCTTTGAAAGAAACCCCTTCCCTTACCCTCAGCATCAGAAACTTGTCCACATACATGTATTCCTCATCGAAACCCCATGTCACAGGGAACAAATACACACAAGGTTTTTCACAAAACAAAAGGGGGCTTTATGTGTTAAAAAACCCAAACAAAACCCCTACCCAACCCCCCCCAAACCAAAGATCCAAGTGTGCTGAGCTGCCACGCTTTAAGCAACAGCAGCGTTTCTGCTTGTTCAGCTCTGACCAGCTTTCCAAGGGCTGCCCTAGGGGCTGGTCAGCCATGAAGTTCTCACCGCACTGAAGTGCAGCCTCTCAGCGTTGTCCCCAACACTGACACCGCTGCAGCGTGGGGCAGCTCTGCAGGGAGGAGGAACCCACTCTCCCTGTGCATGGTCAGCATGAACAAGAAGTGACCAGAGCCCGGCCTTTCCAGGCAGGACCGTTCTCATGGAGCAAACACGTGGTGGCCCGTTCCCTGTGCTGGGAAAGGCAGGGGCAGGAAACAAGATATAAATAGGGCTGAGCAAGAAAAAACAATCCCAGCTCACAGTCAGTTAAGATTTTGAAACGGGGTCTTTTCCTACCGAGCCACAACACAGTCCCACGGCTGCGCGGGGCGATGCGGAGTCACGCTGCGCGGGGCTGGTGGGCAGGGCTCTCCCTGGGTGCTCACAGCCAACAACATGCACAATCCAGCAAGCGCAGTCTGGGGAAAGGTTTGGTGGAATTAGGGTATTTGGCCTCTGAAAGTTTACACCTCTGAAGTTTCTGCACTAATTCAGGACCTCAGCTCGGCAGAGCGCAGCTTTTCAGCCTAGAGTGTTCGATCCCGATGGAGCTGGGACTGGAACTACCTCTCTGACACGCAAGGGCAGGACCAAATCTCACAGCATCCTCGTGCTTCCTGCCATACTCAGTGACTTTTTGCATAGCCAGGAGGCCAAGATAAAAACTGAGCCATTTGCTACTCTGCAAAGAGTACAAACACAGCAGGAAAATATTTACAGACACCCAAATCTTAACCCTATACTCAGCAACAAGCTTCCCGCCTCTACGGATGGGAGCTCAGCGCGCTTTGCTGGAGAGGCGCCTCGTGAGCAGCTCCAGCAGGCTGATGGTGCAAATCCTGAAACACGGGCAACGTTCAACCACCGGCCCGGACGGGAAGGGGTCTGCTGTCAGCTCGTCACAGCGTTTCTAACCAGAGCGGGGGGAGCACAGCCAGGTAACAGGGACGGATGGACAGTGACTGCGGCTCCCACCCAGAATCTGCCTTCGACCTCTCCAAAACCAAAGGCTCCATCTACGGCTTCAGGCAACGTCGCTTGTGTTGTCCCCAGCTTTGCCTGCTGTGAAAAGCACTTTTTCAGCTGGAAGTCAAGGCTGGTAGAACCAAACACATGAAATACTTACTCGGGTACTGCGCTCCCTGGAATGATCAGGTCCTGGAAACAGCCCGCTAACAATTTCAAATCATTTTTATTTTCTTAAATTGGTGTTGTACAATTTAAAGCCAAAAAAGTCACACAAAACACAAATAAAAAATGTTGACAAAGTATCAAGCACTACCTTATAAAGAACATCATCATACGCCCGCACAAACCTGAAGATACGTGTTTATTAGACTGAGGTTCCTTGAAATCTATTAAAGACGCTAGACACAAACGCTGCAACAGCCACAAAGCCATGACAATAGCGGGTGGACTACGCCAGCAACTTCAACAACGCTTGGGGGGCTGGGTTTTGGGGTGGTTTTCTTTTTTTTTTTTTGCATACCTTATTGTCTACAAAGCAATAAATATTTTTCACCAAAAAAAAGGTTGGTTTCACGCTACATGCAGTTAGATAAAAAAAGAAAGTCAAAGTGATGGCAAAATAAATCACCTGTCTGATTTGTTTTTCTCTTTTTCTATTTTTTTTTGCCCCCCCCTATTTTTGGGAGGGGTTTTTGTGTGTGGGTTTTTTTTGCGGGTTTTTTTTTTTGGTTTTTTTTATTTTTTTAATTCAAGCACAGTGGCTAAGTTTCAAGTATTGAAAGAAAACATATATATATATACACACACGATTGTGTTTGTGTCTCTGTACACACACACGCATCTTGTATGTATATACACAAACACACACACATATATTGGTTGTCGGTCTGTAAACCACGATGTCTGGAGCGATAGATACGGGTGTACATTGAACGTGGACAGTCCGGATACATTCAAGTAATGAAGTACAGCTGGAAGCTTAGTGCTGCGCTCGCCACACACGCGGATCGTTACACCTGCGGCAGAGAAGG
>NW_010391088.1:78040-79601 GCF_000710305.1 Buceros rhinoceros silvestris | reverse complement strand
CCTCGATGGGAGGCTCTCGGCGCACGCTCGGGGGTTGCCGGGAGGGCTCGGGGTGAGTAGCAGGGGTCTGGGTTCAGAGTCAGTCCTGGCTTAGTGCTGTGTGCCGCCTCCCGGCACACCACTCCCGCCCACCGCACGGCCCCTCGCGGGGCTGGTGAAAGCCGTTCGGCAGCAGGCTGGGGCTGCTCGGCACTTCTGTCCACAGGCTGGGGGAGTTGGTTGGTTTTGTCTTTGTTGTTTTTCTTTTTTTCCCCCCAGGCACAAGCACAAACGGCCACAGAAGCAGCAGGCTGTGAACGTACGGTGTGACAGCGGCCCAATACTGAAGCATTTGTGAAAGCTACACTTAAACTTCCCTGGTTGGGGCAATGAGAAATAGTTTTAAATTTCTTTATCGGCGTTTCTGCTCTGCGATCAGAAACACCCATGCTGCCAGAGATGCCAGCTCAATTAAGTTGCTCCTGAAATCCTCTGAAGTATCACACTGAACGTGCCAATATTGAGAGAAAAAAAGCAATGAGGACTTAACCACCATGTGCAAAATATTTTTACATCCCCAAAACCGAAGCCTGAGGTTTCAAGTTGCTTTCAAAGATACTTTTCTGCCCAGCGCTAACAAAATACTGCCACGACTCTGATAAATTAAGACACACACATGCGCACACAGACGGACGGACAGGCAGCCAGCTCTCCTCTCACGCACATGCTCACGGCATCCGAAGCCTCATCCAGAACTCCAGCCACTCGCACCCGCAGTCTCATTTGGCTACAGAGTCTCCTTAAAAGAAATGCTGAATGTAAAACTGAACACTACAAGATTTCTTTATAAAAAAAATGAAGCAGCAAATAAAACTTCTTAAAAAATGCATTTCCAACTGTGGGTAGAATCTTAACGCCTGTTCTTGAGCTCTTAAAAAGCACGGAGCTTAATGTGGACTGTCCTTAAAAGAACATTTAAATTAAAAAAACCCCAAAATAAAACAAATCTTGGTACTGCCAGACTGCCAGTCAGCTTTGCCTGGTGTGGAGGAGGAACAGCACAGACTCTGCAGTGCCTTTTGCCTCACACTCACAAGATACAGTACAGTTAAATACGTACAGTTACACACAAACCATACAGACATATCAATATATATCCACCCTAGGAATACATATTAATATACGCACACGCGTAGTGCAATAGAACAACCAGGAAGCCAAGAAAGGAATAAAAGTAACAGCATTCCTAACAGTCGTGATGTTCCTGGGTTGTTGTGTGATGCAAAGTCAACTTCCCGAAGTTCCCATAGTGTGTAAAGTGCTCCTTTGATTCACAAAGCTAGTGTTGTCAGTTCGGGGGGGTGAGGGCTCCAGGACAGGGGTTATCGAGCCAACAGCTGAAAGCAGGACAGCGCTAGTGCTCCCTCCTGGCAGATATGCACTGACAGCCCGGGCTGAGCAGCAGGAGCCTTTCACGTTGATCCCGCAGAGCTTGGGGACCAAGGGGGGAACGGACTCATTTTGGCTTCTTACAAACACAGGAGCTTCCCGTCATCCTCTCGCTTCCTGCGCAGAGTCTCTT
>NW_010391088.1:64412-77963 GCF_000710305.1 Buceros rhinoceros silvestris | reverse complement strand
TCTTTCCCTGGGTCGTTGGCCCACCCGGGCAGCGAGGCAGCCCACAGGGGAGAGGCAAACTCGCCCAGCAGCAGCGTGTCCTCTGCCTCGCTTGGTAAGTCTGTAGGAGGTGGGAGCTCCTTCGGCATCGCTCAGGCAAAGGGGAGACGCTCCCTCCTCTCCGCCGTTCAGTAAACACTCCAAGGCATGAACACGTCTGGGAAGGGACGAAGGAGGAAAAAGGAGGGAAGCCTTGGGTTGCCAGGAAGCTTTAAGATGCCTGGCTCTCAGCTGGGCTAGGGGAAGTACACAAACTGGCCTTGACTTCTGAATGACACCCTCCAACTCAAACTGAAGCCAGCAGTTCCAGCACGACCATTGCCTGCAATGGACACAGCACTGGAATACCCTGTTCTTAAGCAAGAGGGATAGGCAGCAGTCGTATCCTTCAAGTGCTGGGAAGAAGCAGACTTCTATCCTTCAGCCCCTCTGCCAATGAGGGAAACCTTTCCACATCGTCTACGTCTTTGCCCAGGCCTTTGGGCAGGGAAGTACTTGTGCTTGCTGCAGTCACACGTCCCTGCAAAGGAATCCGAGTCTGTGGAACAACTTCCCAAAGTGTCAAAATACAAAACACTGAGCAGTTCATCCTCCAGGTCTCTTACTGCCAAAATCGTTTCCCACCACAGCAGCAGGTCGCTGGAAACAAAGTGATCAGCTGGGGCGAGGTGCGTGGAGAACAGCACCGCTGAAATCAGGCACAGAACCCCGACAGCAGAGCTGACAGCCTGCGCTCAATGCACAGTTTACCTGGGAGAGAAAAAAAAAAGGCAAACAACAAAAGCAATCAACTTCTTTTCCTGGCAATATAAAGACTACCAAAACATGCTGGAGACTGAACCCCCCCCAACAGCAGAACTTCAGCAAATCTAAGCAGCCCTTGGAGAATCATTACCAGGCACTGAGTAAGACCTGACCGCAAACCGCGCTGGGAAGGGACAGGTCGAGGGGTTGAATGATCGGACATCCGACATCGAAAGGCGGGAGGCAGCAGTTCGGATCAAGGTATTAAGAGGTTATAAAGAACCACTATCCACCAGGAACAATTTATTCACTTGCAGTTACCGGAGTGGCTTTTGCCAACAGGCAAGAGGACTCCGGGTCTCCAACGCCATTTGTCACAGCTTACAACCGAGAGACTGAGCCTGGCCCAGTGCAGTCAGTGCCAGGTTCTCATTGTCTGAGGCCAAGACTCTCTCAAAAGCTCCGTGTTTGCTGGAATTCACTCCTCTCAAAGGAAGACTTGCTGTATTTCTAGGTTCATAATTTTACTTTTCAGAACTAAGTAATCATATACCCGAGATCTAAAACGAAACGCATACCCCCTACAGCCTACCAGAGAACAGCTCAATCAGGAAGCTGGAACAGAGGGTAAAACAGGGATTACCAGGATGTCAACTGGGAAAAGAAATCTATTCGATGCATTAACTGTATCTCTGGACAAAAGATGTGATTTAGCTTTGGTAAGAAATGGAACGATAGAAACCACTCAGTGCTCCCTATTCACCCAGCCCTCCAGTGCCACGCTCCACCTGCCAATCTCCCTTTGCTCCCCTTCAGTGAGCCTCATGTCAGCTGTGAAAGTTGGTGATAATTAACTGACTGATTGCCTGTGAGGCACAAATCTCTGCTCTCATTACCTATCCAGAGCTCTGCCTGCACGGGTGACTAGAGCAGCCTGGCAGCACTCTGGCCGCCGGCCCAAGACCGGTGTTCGGTCGGCAGCGGAGGGGAGAGGCACGGCCTGCCAGCTGCAGCCCTTCCCTCCAGCCGTCCTGGCAGGGACCGGGGTGGGTTTAGCCTGGTTTAGCCATGGCAGAGCCGAGGCCAAGTCAAGCTGCTCTCACAGATGACAGCCACCCCCATCCCCTCTGCCCACCTCCCATACAGCGAGACGATGGAGATGATTAAACCCCAGCCAGAAGGGCAGGGAGAGTGTGCTCAGAGCCAGCGAGGTCAGTCCTTTCCACCCCACACCGCCTGCGGGGCTGCGGAGCCCGCAGCAGCAGAGAAGAGCACCCCTCAAAAGAAAGGGAGAGCGCGAGAGGGGCAGCAGCTCAGCGCAGCAGCTCGGAGCAGCAGAGGGGTCCCTCTGTCCCTGGGAGAGAACAGCAAGCGACAGCAAGTAGGCAGTAGTTCAGCTTTCACTGCTACAGCACACACTTGCTGATGAGAAAAATAGTTGTCTGCTGCCTTCTCAGCCAGGCCCGGGGCTGGGGAACCAGACAGGCGAGCAGTCCTGTTTCAGGAGACGTGCTGGAGGAGCCCTCGCTGTGCCGATCAGCCATCCCCGCCCAAGAGCTGCTGCCGTTCCACGTTCACTAGCGCTCTGTGCAATCAGAGGGATGGTTCCGGCTGGAAACCAAACCCAGGCCCCTGCTGTTGCCAAACCACTTCCTTCGGCAAGTTCTTTCACACATCGAGAGCTCCGACAAAGCCCTGGCAGTCACCCTGCATGGCAAGCTTTCAAAATATGGCTCAGAACGGGGACCTGACTTCTAACTGTTTTCCCAGTGGGAGAGCATGGGGCCAGGCTGCGAGGAGCTACAAGGCAAGAGAACTCTGCTATGTCCACCAAGATGTAGCCAAAGGAAAAAAGGATGCTGCTAACTTTGTGATCCATGCAGCTAGAAAAACACGTTCTAGTGGGAGGAAAAAGAAGTCACTGAACACTCACATTTATTGATGTTTTCTATGTCCCCCTGTTCAGTGATGATGTTCAGGAGCCCCTCCATCAGCAGCAGAGCCTTGTGGTACCTCTGTGCGCAGTCCTCTCTGTGGTGGAACATCTCGTCCAGGGCTGCAGATTGCACCTGCAGGCAACAACCCCATGCCAAGAGGTTACTCCCAGCTTTCCCAGCATGGCCCCTCAGCTGCATGGACACCTCCCTCCCTCCCTCCAGAGGCTGCACACAGCATCGTGAGTGAAAGCATCTGCTTCACTCCAGCAGGAACCGTTCACGCCTGGCACTCGTCCTGCGCTAACCCTGTTCCCAGGCATGGTGTGGTTATTACCATTTGCACAGCATAGCTGAAGATGAGCTTCTCTGCAGTGATGCTGTTGATCCGATCCATGAGTTTCTGTTTGTCCAAGAAGAACCTTTGGAGTCTCATGTTGAGGCAGTGGCAAGAGGATACACTGGATTTATAAAGCTCATTCAGCTTCTTCACAACTAGAGCAAAGGAAATAAATGCTTTAGGCACTACTTCGAGGTCTCCCTATGCCTCCCAATCTCCATGCCCAGGACCCCAAATGAGTAACTTCAAGACAACAGGGTTGTGTTAGAGCCAAAGGACTGGCATGAAAGTCCTTGCTGCACCAACAGGGTTGTTTTCCTCCCCTCTCACCTTCACCAGTTATAAGCCTGCACGTTGCAAAGCTTCCACATAGCCCAGTTCACCTGAGGCCAGGTCTATTTTCGTTTCCTTCAGCTGGCACAAGGCAGAGGGTGCTTTGCACCATGCACTATGTCTCACGCACCACCAGACGCAACAGACGTGCCAAATACAAAGCTTCTGCTACTCGATGGGTGATGACGTGCTGTGAAGAAGTACGTGACTTGCACGTGGTAGCTGCTGGAGCGGAGTGTGGATGAGCAGCACTGACTACGCAAGGCAGCCTCTCTGGGACTCTGCTGGCCCAGAATGAAAAGACACTGATGCCTGTGAAGGCCACCTCCTTTCCTGAACCACGGCAGCTCGTACAGCAAGGTCACAGGACAGACAGTCAGGAATCAGATGTGATTCAGAGGGATTAAATACCAATCCAAAAGAGCAAGTGATGCTGCAGGCTTGAGTCTGCCTAGCTGCACGGCACGATCTACACAACATACTGAGCACAGACTCCCACCAGCACCTGACATGTGTTAACTGCTATGCGCACGCTGGAAAATCCTCACGCTGTGTGATTTGCTCCTGGGGGAGGCAAATTAACCCACACCATGAGCCAGCCTCTCTCAGCAGAGGGGAAGATGCCTGGAGGGGCAACCTCACATGACAGCCAGGCCTTGCAACTAAATCTGGCCTTCCCAGGCAGGGATGAGAGAGCAGAGAGCCAGAGGAGAGACCCCCTCCAGGAAGAAAGGCTGCTGTAACTCTTCATCTGAGAAAAGAGCCGAGGCTCAAAACCACAACCCTCTCAGGGTCAGACTGTCAGATCACCCTTGCTCAGAAAGGAATTTGAGGGGGAGTGGGAACCCCAGAGCTTGTGGGTCACATCAGGAAGGCAAAGTGAAAAGCTCCCTGAGAGTCAAGAGTGACTATTCAAAAACCAAGAGAGCACACAAATACAGCAATCTCCTGTGTGGAATTCAGTCGGAGCTCTGAGCTGTGCCCAGATCATCAGGAACAAAAGGATGGCTGTGGGTAGGGACTCTGCCTGGCATGTGCTGCCCAAGGATCCTCCAGATCAGTGTCCTGTGGTGCTTCCCTGCTTTTCCCATATACATAGGAGACAAGTACCTTGAAAACCCTCTTGTCCTCATGCGTCCATACTGCCTGCTCTGACACACGTGGGCTTGTATTTAACTTGAATTTTTTTGCGCCCCATCTCAAGGCAGCATGAGTACTTTCAAGGAGGACCAAGCTCTCGGGGAAGGTAGCTGCGGGGTCAAGTACTTCGGGTGCTTCAAAAAGCTCCCTCGCTGATATCACGATGGTAGTTTTAGTACTACCTTTTCTAACCACTGAGTCACAGCCAGCTTGCATCACAAGCCAGTCAGTCAGTTGCAAGCATAAGGCAAAGAAGTGACTCTGGCATTACTAGTATTTTACTTCCTGTGTTTTTGTTTCACTTGAAAAATCATCACTGCCAAGACAGGTCTCCATTTGACAAGTAAGCACTTCCTAGGACACGCACTGTGTAATTAAGTTGGACTTACATCAAGCAGAAATAAGCACCTGAGATGTACAAGCAATCAGATAAGAAACACTCCCTTCTCACTAATTAGTGCTGAAGATTCTCACAGGCACATGAGCAAGAGCTTTGAGACACAAGTCAACGTGCAGAGAGGAACATTCCCCGCAATGTTATTAAAAAGACCCAGCTGTACAAGGGGACAGTAAGAAGTAAGCCCTGGGCATATCAGTGGGGGTTCAGTCAACCCCCCCATACCCTTTGCGACACCTTTAATGCTTCCATTCCAGGCAAGTCCTTCACACCATGTGTGCAGTGGCCCCTTACCCTGCTTGACGGTGGAGGAGAGGCACAGCTTGCCAGCTTTGATCTGCTCTATGGCCATCTGCAGCCCCGAGGACAGAAGCTCCGCTACCTTGAGGTACAGCACGAGCTGCTCTGCATAGCTGCAAAGAAAGCACATTGCGATGCAAATCAGTGGGACAGCAGAAAGTGTCCCGGAGGACTTCTGGTACGTGACCGTATGTGGGGAGGCAGGGAGCGACAGAAGACAGCTCTCTCTCTCCTCTCTCCTTACCTCCACTCCCGGCTGAGGAGACTGATCTGGTCGGCCACCACGCTCTCCTGGAGCTGGTACTCAGATGTCACTGAACTGCTCATCTCGCTGGAGCTGCCTTTGAGGGTGGCGATTTCCATCACGTAGTGGACAAAGGCCAGCGTGAAGCGGAGGCTGCGCAGGATGTCAGTGTGCTCTTGCTGTTGGAGAGGTGCCAAGGTGGGGGTTAGAGGGAAAGCGGGCACACCAGTGAGGGCTGCTCACTTAGAGCTGTGCCAGCAACTCACCCTGGCTTACAGAAACAACACCCAGGCCCCAGACCTCCCCTCTGCTTTGGGCAGGGACAGCCAGTCTCAGCCCCAAGCCTGCACACCACACCAGTTCCTCCTCCACAGTAACAGAAGCAAGCGACAGCCCCAGGCCAGAAATTTCCAGGCAGCTCCACGAAGCAGCTGGTGAGACTTGCTCCAGAATTACATCCCCCTTCCCAGGGAGGATCCCAGCTCTGTGGGACTTTCAGAAAGCCAGGAAGGGACAGAGACCATCTGCAGCACAGGGCCAGCCCTGGTCCCCACCACAGCAATGCTGGTACGAAACTGAAGGCGAGTGTGGATTTCATGAGTGACAACCTCCTGCACCACAGTGTGTCCCCCTACAGCCCAGCTCTCGCTTAGCCCTTGGTTTTACATCCACCCGGTTCAGTGCAGTGAGCCCTGGGTGAGGGCCTCTGAAGGGACAGCAAGGACGACCTTTTCCCTGGAAGTCCTTGCCACACAGCGAGTGGCACAGGCAGAGCACTATGTTCATTTCAAAGCAGTTTTTCCTCTATTACCGATCAAAGGGGATTATCCCATTTCTGGGAAGCTGCATTGCTTAAGTCACTGAGAACAATTTTGGCAAGTCAGAGTTTGTGGGAAAACTGGATGTTTGTGGGTCCTAGAAAATGAATTGCTGCTTGGATCAGATGCAACTCCATTGATTGCACTCCTTCTTGATCTTCAAATATTCAGCGCCTCGGTTCTCTCAAACAGGGCTGGTAAAGCCAATTCCTACGTGAATTTATAAAAAAAAAACCCAACCACCCAACAAAACCCCAACCACCAACCCATGCTCCAGTTCTGCAAGCTTTTGTTTTCCATTCACTAGCTCAACACCTGGTTGCTAAGGCAGCTTTGACTATCTGAAATAAGAACCTCTTCTCCCACTATCTTGCTATCTGGACAGTCTGGTAAGGTAAGCAAGTGTTATCTCCATCTTCCCTTATTTTGTTTAAAAGCAGAGTAAGAACCTGGAGATAAAGTAATTGCCAAGCCATACACAAAGTTTGTGGCAGAGCAGGAAACTGCTGAGATCTTGCAGGTCTCGGCCTGATAACTCTAACCAATGCTTCCTCTCTGCTTACAGCATTCATTATGCTGGCATTCACGGCCTCATTCAGCACCACAACACTCCTTCCTTCCCTAGCCGTCTGGTACAGTTTTTAAAGCACTGCAAAAGAAACTAGAACCTAGCCTTCAACTTGCTTTCTAGAGAAACTTCTATAAAAGATGGAAGAACCACCCATCTGAATGCAAGAGCTTTGCTTAAGATAAACGAGGTGCTTAAATGGAAGGACCCTGAAAGCATCAGCAGAAATCAGAAGATGCGCCAGGTTTGCATTCTGGCCAACTCCACAGAGCACAAAGGGGTCTTGAAATAAGCTGTAAAGGTTTTGTGACGCACAAATGGTTCCTGTGCTCAGCAGAAATGATGACCGGACCCAAATGCTTCTTTACAGACCCAGAAGCTGAGCCAAGTGCTGTTGACAAGATCAAGCTGATACTTCCTCAGGACACTGCTCTTCAGGCTGGTGTCCGAAGTGGTGGCAACTGGCAGGGGCCCATACTTCTGGAACCTCGCACAGTGTTGCTCAGCTAAACGCATTGCTACTGCGATCACGCCAGTGCTGGAAGTCCCAGCCCCGTGGCTCTGCGGGTAACATGATGCACAATCGACAAAAACATTGAACTGACTAAAACCTGGAGTAGAAGAGCAAAACCACAACCTCAAAACAATGCAGGCCTATCTCTGTAGGTATCTAGGGGTTTTTAGCAACACCAGCAGAATTCAGATACAAAGGGCCTTCCTTGGTCCCAGAGACCTCAAGGAGGTATCGCAAACAGAGCTGAAACCGTGGCTGAACCTGCTCCCACCTCTACCGCAAACGGGCCTGGCAGCCTTTCGGCTCCACAGTCCGGCTCAGCTGTTCTGGTGCAGAACGTGGTGTCCCCCCACCCACATCAGCAGCACAAGTGTCAGGTTTACTCTGCCCAGCCCCTTTCAGCAGAGGCCGTGCTGCCGCCTGACTCCACGGGCACGCAGCATCAGTCACTTCACGCACAACGCGACTCACGCTCACAGGTCAGCTATGACTGGTGCCGAGCCTTTTGAAAGGAAAAGCCCCACAGTACCCAGGCTCTTCTCAGAAACCGTTAATAGAGGATGCATCAGATAACTTGTTTCCAACCAGCAATTTCAGCTTTGGAAATGTTGAATTTTAAGCCCAGTCATGGGCTGTCTCATGGACTCAGCCTGGCAGCAGGATCAAAAATCACTGTGCTCAACATGCCCTGGGCTTTCTGAGCCCTGCACTGACCCAGCTTTCTTGAAACCATCTTTGGAAGCAACCCCCTTGGCTGCAGGCATGGAGTCATTTGATTTCTGGATTTGCTTTATCTCCCCATCCTTTGCCCCAGCAAGTCCCTGGGATATACCCACCTCCATAAGCGTCTCTTCGGGCAGCTCTGGTGCCTCAAATGTAACAGCACCTTCCAGGTTGGCGGTGATTGGATCAGCAAAAGCGTACCGGAGACTCGAGGGCCCTTCCAGAGCATCCCCACTGGTTCCCACTGCCAAGTGCCTGCCGGTGAATGAGCCTCCAGAACTGAGAGAGCTGGAAGACCCCACTGAGGAGAAAAATATAGGCAAAGGAATTACTGAAGATATTAACAGTAGGCCAGGTGTTCCTCACCCAGCAGAAGGAACGATCCTGCAGGATCCAGGATCTGGTACGAGCCAGCAACAGGTGCTTTGGAGGAAGATGCAAGCACTCTCGATGCAGAATAATTGCTCCCCAGGATAAGCTCCTTAGCGACTCAGGTAGACCAGCTTACAAGCTCAAGCAGATTTAAGGCACCTTCCAGAATGTCTGTCAATTATGCAGACACACCAGAAGTACTCTTTTTATTTTTTTTTTTTGTTCAAACCCTTTCTGAATCCTGCCATAATACCTTGGGCTGATTTTTATCACACACCACCACAACCAACTTCCCCATCACAGATCAGCACGGTGTGAACCTCGGTTCCCTAGCTTGTACGTATCACTGAATGAGCACCTCTAGTAACTGAGGTTTTTATCATGGTTTTGAAACATCTGTGAGTGACATGCTTATCAAGAGAGCTTCCCACTACTGGCCCTGCAATTCCATTTCCCCTTCTTTACAGACAGGAGGCTGAGCAGAGAGTAAGCAACTTTAGCTGAGTCAAGACCTTAACCTCAGGACTCAGGAGACCCTCCAAGTATGGAATCCATCAGAATTCCCTCACCATCATCTTTTCCCCTTCTTGACCACTGAATATACCCTAAGACCACATTGCATATATAAGATGGACCCTTCAAAAGGAGTTTCTGTGTCAGAGTATTTGTAATACCTTCACCACTTCCAGAGGGTTTCATACCCCGTGACACACTGCCACAGAGGGATATGTTCTGACAGAGGGATGCCAATACCAGCTACAAGACTCTGCTAATTCTACCAAGGTGATATTCTCCACTGTCACCGATCCTTTGGGGGGAGATGTTTCTCTAATACAAATT
This sequence comes from Buceros rhinoceros silvestris, assembly GCF_000710305.1. Classification (NCBI taxonomy): domain Eukaryota; kingdom Metazoa; phylum Chordata; class Aves; order Bucerotiformes; family Bucerotidae; genus Buceros; species Buceros rhinoceros. The sequence continues at coordinate 68,657 of NW_010391088.1, read as the reverse complement.
TAATTTGCTGCCCTGCCTTCAGAAGGTTCAGCAATATAACAATGCCCAACTGGTCTGCAGGGAGATAAGAGTTTCCTCTCATCCCAAAGCTCTCCCCCTGTTGGCAGATGTGCTTCAAAGCCAGGGGGATCATCAGAGACCGTCAGAGTACTTCCAGATCTTTCAGAGAGAGGAAAGAACAACACTATCACATTATGGATGCCTTGTAATTCCAAGAAGCCGTTTGTAGAAATTGTTATGACGACTCATGAAAAAGCTCTGCCTTTGTATCTGACAAGTGATCTCACTCATGGCTTGTCTAAGCACTTGGGGTGCAGAGTTCCAACTTGAAAACAGCCCCTTTTCACCATTAACTGCATTAACTGTAACACAAGGAGTTACTGCACAGACCTAGTCAATACAGCTGGTCAAGCAGCACTGCTCTGACCACCTTGACCTAACGCCGTGTACGTGTTGTAGGATCACCAGTCAACAGCCTTCTCTTTCAGACATCCCATCTGAGATCTTGACTGTTTGGCAGACCCTCAAGCATCCAAATATCAACCCACTGAAAACTGGTGCTTGGATCTGCTTCCAAATTGCTATTATCCCTGTAAAAACAGTACAGGAAGTCTGAATTCTGTATTCATAACATTTCGGTAGTAGCTAGAGGCTGTAAACAGGAGAGTAACCCCATTGTGCTGCACTTTGTAAAGAGTTTCTGCCCTACAGAGCCTTCCCTCTAAACAAGACGAGACAAAGAAAGGATTATGGCCCCCACTTTGCGGACAATCAAGGATGTGAGTGGTTTTAGTTATGATGGAAACACAAGCTATACCCAGGAACTGAGCCCATGCGCCTCCTCATCCCCGTCAAGCCACTTATTCATGGTTATATCCAAATCTTCCCTGCAGTAATTAAGAACAGTGAACTACATTCAGACGAGGAACAGCCAAGACAAGAACCCGAACAAGCCAAGAATGCAAATTAAAGTTTCCAAATGTTTTCTTAAACCGAACATGGACTCCAGCTCCCAGACACACTATCCCAAAAAGGCCAATTACCACAGTCTCAGCTGTTGGCTGGTGAGGCCAGAGCACTGGTGTCTTAGAAGAACTATCTGCCAAGCAGGGGTGTATTGCCCCATCTCCTACTCAAGCAGCTCGGAGCGTAAGTAACACCACTGATCATTTTGCATACAGAGCCCTTCCCTAACGGTGCTTCTGCACTGAAACTGTTGGACACGGATGGTCACGTTCATCTTTCATAGCTCATCCAAAACCCATGGGGAAAACAATCAGAACACAACACAACCATTATGTTTGTGACCTATCAGCAACAGTGGGTCTACAAACAGCTGCAGTGTTACTCCTGAAGCAATGAAATCAAGTAAGAGCTTGTCTGTCTGTTCCAGTACTGGAAAACCACTATCTGGCGTTAGCCCTTGTGCCAGTGCAAATAGTTACCAGCAATAACTGGGGCTGGCAGGAGCCAGCATGAGAACCGCCTTTAGACCAGCTGAGCTCTACGGACTGTGCTCTGAGCAGCCCTCTGCCACCACCAGTGTTCAGCAGCCAGGAGTTCAACACTTCACTCTGCCCCCAGCATTCCCAGTGGAACAGGCAGGTAGGTATCAGCCCTTTACCTGAAAACATCCTGGTCCTCGTGGTCTGTGGGGGGGTTGTTCCACTGGGAGGGGATCCAACAGTAAAAACCACTGGGGATGGGCTGGCAGAGCCCCCAGCCCGGGCACCAGAGTGCAGGGTCCCTCCGTAAGCACCTAAGGGAGCTGGGGAGACAGTTGAAAGGTGCAGACTGGCATTACAGGAAAGTTACTCAGAGCATGGTGTGCCTTACTCAGTGGTTTCATGTGCCTGCAGACTCTCTCGGGAGACGGTGGTTACCAGCACAGGCCAGCGTTCCTTCCGGAGGCACCCCCCGCGAACACCACTGGGCCAGGCTGGCTGGGACCACGGGACGCAAGCCTGGGCAGCGTTCGACACTGCTGCAGCTGTTCTCCCCTCCTCGCTTCCCAGCCTGCAAGCCCAGGAAGACCCACCCTTGCAGAGCCATTCATATTCAAGCCACCTGACAGAAAAATACCCATTTCCACGTTATCACACTCAGAAGGGGCCAAAAGAGGAAGCCCTGCCTACAAAAATCACACCACTAACCAGCAGTTACTCAGCACGTGCAACCCACAGACCTTCGAGCGCTCCACAAAAGACAGCAAACGCTCCTCTCACACGGCAGGCGCTTCCTTTGCCAAAAGCCATCAGAAAAGCAGCCTCCCATTTGCAGGGCGACCAGATGTCCTGGTCGCCCCAACCCAGGACACCTTGCCAGATCTGCCTGGCTTCTCCACCTACCTGCAATTTCCATTGGCTTCTCATTGTTCAGGCTGTCGTTGCTGCCAGCTTCTGAGATCTGTGCCCCAAAGGCTGCCTTCAGAAGCAGGTCGGTGAGCCTGCCTGTGCTCAGAGATCTAAAAAGAGGACATAAAACATAGTGGGCCAAGTCAACAGGTGCAAGGTTTCAGCTAACTTCCACTCCAGTTTGTGCAGCTCCTGGTCCACAACCACTTGACACTGCACAGCAAATAGTCTGGAGGTGAAATAACCACACCTCTTCTTTCAACACAGCACCTGAAGCACCTCCTGCTACTTTTAGAAAGCATACAACTACTGTGACTAACTGCAGCAATGCAAGCACTGGCTGGCTACAGCATCATTACAATTCAGTTTTGGATAGAAGACATGGAAATTAATAACAGAGGACTCCTCCAGATAATTGGAGAAAGCTGCAGTCTGCAGACAGGCAGGTAAGAAAAAGCTTAACACTAACACCTGAGTGACTTTGTGTCCTGCTGTGGTCATGGCAGTCAGCATGTGGCTTTCAAACAGATCTCTGGTCTGAGACCTGTGCCCGCTGTTCGATGGACAAGGAACACCCAGTGACGCCCTCTCATCCACGACAGACACAGGCTCCACCACGAGCATGGCACGCAGGTACATAACTGGAAAGAGTCTGGTCTAATAACAAAATCCTGCATCCCCACATGATGAGACCCCCGACACCAAACAGGGTGTGCAGCTGCAGACAACCTCCCATTTTATAAAATCTAGGCCACCGTCTGCCCCTGGAGAAAGACTTTAAAAACTGTATCATGGCTGCTTGCAATGCAAGGGCACTAGCGGTAAACTACAGGATGCTCACAGATGCTATGTAACAACGTTAGCGTTAGCTGGTGTTCGAAGTTTGCCCTGTCCGTTCTGTACTGGGGGGGAAGCACCACTGTATAAAGCAGACTACAGCTCACCTGCCCTTGGTCTCCTCCACAGGCCTCAATCCCAAGCCAGTTTGCTGGCAGTGGAAATGACCCATCTCCTTCAGATCTGGCAAGGTCTTGTTCCGTGTTGGAGTCATCATGACCCCCTGATGGGCCAAGAGGGTGAGGAGATTCTGGGAACTTGGAGTTTTGGGGAACTCAAATGGGGACACAGCCTAAGAACAGGAAAAAAGATCTGTCTTTAAAATGAAGAAAGATTTCCCTTGTCCCTTCATTTGTTTATCAAAATTAAATCGCATGCTTTACCATCTCCCTGAAATAAAGAGGTGGAAATCCCATCCCACGCAGTTACTTGTCCCCAATCCCAGAAAGACTAAAATGAAAGGATAACAAACTCTGCTGACAATGTGAAGCAGCCTAACAAGCAGAGAAAATCCTGTCACAGTGCCAGCTTCTATGAGACACCAGGGCTGTCACCTGCTCCACCGTCTGCCGTCTCTGCTGGGGATTCCTACGGGACACACACTTGCGTCACTAGCCGAGTAGCTGTGTGCAGACCAGCCCAGGCACTGCAGCTCGCTAATGCGCTTCTCCTAATCTGGGCAGCTCCTTTTCATTGCCTGTCTAAAACCCTGGACTCTGCTCAGATGGTGAACGCTGCTGCCAAGTGAGATCTGTCCACTAAGAACTAGGACACTGCCCCATTTCACACAGATCTCTAAAGAGCCCCTGAAGCAAAGTGAACGAGCGAGCAGTGATAAATCCAGGTCAGTTATCTGATCACGCAGCAAATAACCCGAAAGATCAACCCTGACATACCTTTGTAGGGGAGCCCACTATAGTGGGCAAAGGGCTTCTCTGCATGAACTCGGACAGCTTCGGTGAGGACCTGAGCTGCCGGCAGTGCTGCAAGCCGTGAATCTGCAGCGGCTGGCTGACTGGGGTATGACCAAAGTGAGCAACAAGAGGATCAGAGT
>NW_010391088.1:42963-64392 GCF_000710305.1 Buceros rhinoceros silvestris | reverse complement strand
GGAATGCAAATCTGACAGGTTGGGAGCACTGTGGAGCCGGGAGCCCATCCCTCGAGGAGACTGTTCAGGCGCCGAGGAACCTGGAAGGCCCAGAGTGACAGATCACATCATTTGCTGGTTCTAACACAGAAAGGCAGCCTGATGCCAGGATCTGCTGCTAACACACGGACAGATCAAAACCTTCAGTGGATGGCTAAGGATGGCACTCTGATTAGTGGCCCAAAACTGCTAGGCCTGCTCGGGTTTTAACTCTACAGGAAGAGGAGATGTGAGCAACAGGGAAACAGAAGTGCAGCTTCTGTCCTTCATTGCAGCCCTTACAGAGAAAGGGACCCTGACTGTCACTGCTCAGGAGAAAGAAATCACACATCACGCAGGCCACTTGGCAGAGGTTTTGAGATGCTTTTCCTTCATTCAATCAGTTGACATCAAAGTGCCAAATTCAGGTTTCTGTGACACTGGAAGATGCTGGCTGACAGGATGCAAATGGATCAACCCCAACTCCCACCAGCACACAGAACTCCTGGCTGCCCACGCCTCAAGAGAAGCTGCTGAGGGAACATGCCCAGCCTTGAATGCCCTGAGATTATGGTTCTGACCGCATCCATAGGGATAATGAAGGAAGGTAAGCACCAACGCACCAGCAACAGGAATCCGGCTTCTCACTTCTGCTCCAGTAGAAGATGGGATAACAGTCTGACTGGGCTGCTCTGGGATTGTTCCAACTTCGAGGGAACACAATAAAAAAAAAGTCTAATCAGTATTAAGTTTTCACAGGCAACAACACCACGATGCACCAGCTGTTTTCTGGAAAGATGCTGGTTCTCTCTTCCATCTTCCCAATCCTAGCTGTGTAGTGAAAAGATCAGCTCCTGCAAAAGCAGGAGAAAACCCCTCTGTCTGGTGTATAGCACGTTTGAGTCTGACTTTGCAATGATGCTAATTACAGAGGAATAGGATATGAATATTCTGCATTTCCCCACCAGCAGAGACTAAAAAGTACAGGATTGGAGACACCAGGGATATAGAAGAGCTAGTTACATCAGAGTCCGCTTCTTTATAGAAAACAGCAAATTGCTTCAGTTGCACACTCAGATTTTCCTTATTCCTTTCCACTTGAATTGCTTGTTAGCATCTGGATCAGGGTACCCGATGCTCAGAGGCTGCTTTTCAGTTTGAACAGTGAAGGTCAAGCCCTTCCAAAGCTGGTCAGAATTTTGCTCTGGTAATAACTGGTTTCCATTTTTTCTCCCTCCAGCCAGAACCAGTAAAAAGATGCTTCTCAGAGGGCAGCAAAGTGTCTGGTGCAGACACCAACAAGAAGCTTGCCTCTCCTGGGGCTTATAGGTGTTTCTCTCTATTTTACTGAAGCCAAAACACTTGTCAAATAATGTACTGAGAAGAGCCACGGGAAGACAACAATGAGAACTCCCTATTACCTGGCAGCTACAGCTGGTCACACGCTTCCTCATTACAGGAGAGATTTTATTAGGGCAGCAGCGTGCCAGTTGACATCTTACCTTGGGGTGATGGCGTAAACGGCTTGGCACCGCCAAAGGAGAGCTTTCTAGAGCTGGGCACAGATCCATGCTCTCCAGGATAAGGAGGGGAAGCACCAGTTTTAGGAAAACCAAGAGGACTTGTACTGCTAGACCTCCGGACCGCACCAGACCTTAGAGGAAACAACAGCAGCACACGTGTTACCCAAGGCGCAGTAAAGAAGAGTGAGGAGAACAGTATCACCAGACACACGCAGCTGCTTCCACAGAAGTGGAGCTTCATGTCAGTTTATTCTAGATCAAAACCCCACTCTTCTAGGACTACACCAGTACAGATTAAGATGATAATCCTTGTTCTAAAGAGTTTCAATCCAAAAAAAATTTTGCAAAACAAATGAAAAGAACAAATGAGATTAGTTTAGCTGTAAGCAGGAAAGCCTGTCATTTTGCAAAAGTCATTTTTAGATGCTTTCAGGTATCTAAATTTAACCTGAACAAGACAGAATTTCCTATCTTGCCACATCCAAGGTGTTTATCTTAGGCAGTGTCTTCCGAAAGCCCTGAGATGGCGTTATTCAAGTGTCTCTCCTGCGCTGAGCCACTCGCTCCTGTGTCAGAGCAGCCGTTTAGGTTGAAAGCTCCGTGAGCGCAGGTCGTATGACACAGAGGTAAGCGGTGCCCAAGACACCGCTCGGCAACAGAGCTTTGACTCGAATCAGAAGCTACAGAGCAACACAAAGCAGTGAGCAGCTGTCAGATCTGAAATGGTTCAGGACTACCCAAAGGAATTTCTCAGTCAGAACTGCCTGGGCTCCAGACTAACTCCTTGTGAAGCCTCACCTTAGGGAGTTAAAACTAGTTTGTACAGCCCACAGAAGCAGGAACTTCAAGTATAACCCAGCTGCTAAAGTGAAACAAAACAGGAAACGAGACTAGTGGGAAAGTGAGTCCAGCCACACCACCACTCTGAGATGGGATTATGCCTCGGTATTCGGATGTTTTCACCACTCGTTAAGAACACACAGCCTAAGCTCTGTGTACTGAAATGCCATTCTGCCCCTGCAAGCTCCTTCACCATTACACTCCTCGATATGAGGAAACAGTCTTTTCATCACACCCTTCATTCCACTCTCAATTTGGAAACATTTTTTCTCTCGTTAAGAGAACATAGGTGGTTTTCTGGACAGGAGGCAATGAATACACTGAAAAAAACCCCTCCGTGCTCAAGCCACTGAAACATGCCATCACCAAGGTATCCTGTGTGGTTTCCCAATGATGCTGCATTAAACTGTCCACACGTATCTGACCAGGAGGAACAAAGGCACGTGGGTTTCAGCAGTGCAAGCAGGGCTAGCTACACTACCCAGGAACGGCAAGGTCAGCCTGATGAACTGGCTGCACGGCTACTCTACAACACTAACAGGTGTATGCTTTACTTTATGCCTTGTTTCAGAAAATGATAATAATTTAAAAAACCCATTTCAATAGCTGAGATATAAGAATTCGATCCGCCACCCTCCCACCCTGCTTTTCAATGTGTTACTGTATCTCAGCCAAATGAATCCATGCTATATTCACATGCTTGGAAAAAAAGGAAATCCTTTAAAATTTTAACCTAAAAAATCCCTTCTCTAGAATCAAGGTGCCCAGCCCTGAAGTAAAATGAATACACTCAAGGAAACAGACACCTGGCAAGGTGAAAAGATGTTCAGTGGCAGAAAGTATCGCTCCCCCGTGTTTTTAACTCTCCAGAATATGAGCCACCCAGAAGGCTGAATATTATCTATCAAGAACTTGCAGAAAAAAAACACCAGCTGCCTGTTGCTGCTGAAAGATGTGGAATATCAAATGCCATCCTACAAGACACGGGATAAGCAAGGGAGCAGACGAGCAGGACAGGTGATGTGGCCAAAAGTACGCACACATAATTACCACCACGGCAAGCAATATATCTGTCCACAAACAAGCTATGTTACAGAGGCGTGCACCAGCCAATCCGGTGACAGCGGCTGTTTTTTCAGAAACAGGAGTGTATGTCAAGGTTTGTGGCCAAATGACTTGCACTGGGCTGCAATGGCCTATTTGATACACCTGATGGAAAAGTGGAATCACATACTAAACGCTTGATGGCGATTTCTCCTTCCATTCCCAAAGGGGGTCTGTGGAATTTGCTGATTAGAGGAAGTGATGGCCAGGGATAAACATGGCTTCCTGGGTCAGAAGAAAACATGACGCCAGAGATTGAGAAGATGCTAAAGGCAGAGGCTGACACATCCCGATTGTGTCCATTCCTTGAGTTCCTCTGCAGGGATGATGCTAATCTCGTCATTACACAGTGCTGACTAAACGGAGCAAAACACGATAGTTTGATCCCTGACTGGGAGCTGCAGGCTGTGAACCTGAACTCAGCGGCCCGTCACTAGGCTTGGGATAGGCACGGTGTGCCAAGCTGCATCCTCCGCACCGTCTCCAGAGCTCTCGCTTTATTTGTCATGTGGCTATCCAGGACTCTCTGAGTTCCAACTCTAATGGGGCCAAAGGTTTTGCTGTAAAAAACACAAGGCACGTAGGAAACAGGAAGGAGCTTACCACAAAACCTGCCACACACTCAAAGAAGTGAACGTAGAATAGCACTAAAGTAAAACTGGCACAAAACAATCTCTCTGTTGAGCCTTTATTAATATCAACATATCCTGTCTCTGCTTCTGGGTCCACTTTGAATAAGCCTTATCCTGAATTAGGCTGGCTGAAGCCCAAACTTAGGCTGACAGAGGTATTGCCCTACTTCTGAAATCTAGACTTAAACTAATCCACATACCAAGGCAACTCATCCAAAAAAGGACGTGACGCCTCACAGGCACTTCTGTTGGATTACCTCTGCTGTCCAAAACCTCTAAGATTCTGTACGAGTCTCCTTCCAATCAGTCTGTGACCTGGGCTGCTGCTGTCAACCCAGATCTCAAACCTGTAAGAACCCGCAATTGTACATGAGAAGAGGCAGAAGCCCTGTGTATCTTGGAGGTACAAGGCGTTACCACTGAACTCGCTGTCCGGCTGAAGGCACCCAGGTCTTCCTGACTGCTCTCAGAAAACATGCTCTGCCTCACAGGCACAAATTGCTCATGATTTAATCAGTCCTGGCTGCCTAACCACATTAATATGCAACTCGTGTAAGACCCATCATCTATGGCGTGACTAGCTACAGGAACTAATTATGGTAAAGTCAGGGAAGTTTTGCAGCCCCATCCATTTTAGTTGTTCATCTCAACTTTTTCCTTTCATAAAGGTATCTGCCAGATGGCTGGTTCTCTGCTTGGACACCCAAACCATAGCTGCAACGGGAAAAGCTATCAGACTCAGCAGGGCTCAGCCTGCACTGGAAGTTGACAGGAGCAGACTTGCATACACGCACACAGATAAAATTTACAGTACTTGGTAACAAACAAATCTTATCATCACTACAAAAAGGCCCCAAAACTATGTCAGCACATACCACACTCAAACCCATCACGCAGGGACTGTTTTAGAGGTGCAGAGGACAAACTGTGAAGCTGTTTTACAACCCTCAAGCTGTAACAGCAGAGCCCCTGCGCTGATGCTGCCCCCTCCTCCCAGCCCCAGCGCTTACCGCGGAGAGGTGTATGGATTGGGAGACTGCAGGTTCTGCTCAATCCGCCGGTAGTTGTGAATTTGTGTTGGGACCGGAATGGGCACTGACTGTCCGTACTTGCTGCTAGAAAACTGACCCGGCCGGCTGTTGAAAGGAGACACACAAAGAAAGCCTCTCGTTAGGGGTGGGCCTTCAGCCAGGTAATTGGAGGTTTTATCTTCGTAAAGCAACCATCCACAGGGAGCGTCCCCTTGGCTGCTCTTGGGCTGTGGGTTTATACCGGGGGACTGTTCAAAGTCCTATCAAAGGGAAGCGGCACCACACACCTCCTGAAAACAGGCACCTTTCTTCCAGCACAGTTCCCACCCACAGGCTGAAGTTAAAACACACACCCAAGCGCACCACTCCCTCCAGGAAAACTGGAGCCCTGCTATTTCAGGCCACAACTGGCCTAGTTTCCAGCAGCTCAGATCCACAGCCAAGGAGCACATCATTGAACAGGGGCTAAACAGTCGTGGCTCACAAAGGACGCCAACAAAGATTCTGCTGCCAAGCGCTACTTGTGATTCACAGAGGCACTGCTGCAGCAATGGCATCTCCACGGAAGTCTCAGGACGCCACAAAGAGAATACAAGCTCCTGGTGTATATCAGAGTATTTGCAAATTAACTACTGGGTGGAGAAGGCAACTCAGAATAAATGTGGGGGACCGGAGCTGGTATCTATATACCCATCAAGGTCAGCTAGAATATCACACACACAAAATGGGATGGGCCCCTTTGCAAACTTAAGACATCTTTCTAGTTCCATCCAAGCAGGTTCGTCAGCTCACATCTGATATCTGTTCCCCTGGGTGGTGGTTTTCCCTGCTACTCTTAGCCTGCACACACGCCATACATAAACTATGCAAACACCACATTTAACTCAGCAGGCACCTGAAGTCTTTTCCCAAAGGCTCCAGAATTCTAGGATTAATTGCCACGACAATGCTCTTTACAACTGCCAACACTACGTGCAGGGATGCTGCACAATTACAGAAAGATCTTATTGGTAATGAAGGGTTCTGCACCTTCCTTGTGGTCAGTCGAGGACACACACCTGCGTCTGCCCCTGAGAAGGAGGAAGCATCACTTCTTCAGGTCTAACACCCAGAGTGAAGTGTTTTACATAAGTTGAGCTATTTAATTCAGCAAGAATATACAGGTGTGCGCAGGGGAAAAGAGAAGAGCTTGTGACTTATTTGGCAGTTCAAAGCATCCCATTACTAGAATTTCTTTTTTAGGAAAGGTCAGTAGTACTCTGTGGTTTACAGCAGCAGTGTTGAACAGAGATGACCTGCAGGAATGTGTCTGCAGATCTCCCTACTGTGCACAGGAAGATGCTTCTTCATGACAAGAGATCTTTCATCAAGGCTGAAAGATCAAAAAGTGATTCCAATTTCTTTGTTCCTCTCTCAACAGGTTTACTCCTTTAAGTTCTACATGCTTTTCCTTGGGTGCTCTTATTTCTGCTCAGAGAACAGACTCGAGCAGAATCTTAATTCGATGTTTGTCCCTAAAAGACAGCATGGAACCCTTGATGCTTCACTGACATACAATAAAACAAAAGTGTTCAAGGCTTCTGATTGCTCAGCAGAAAAGTGAGGCTTTGCTGTCTCTGCCTTCCACCAGTGGTGTCAAGAGAGACACAAAGCGAACTGAGCTTTAACCAAGAAATCTGAGGGTTCACATCAAACTTTGTACATATCCTGACTTTCAACATACATTTCAAACACTGCCTTTTCCATCTGGTCAAAATTCCTTGGAAGAATAGAAGTTCTTAGGTGAAAGAATCCTCCCTCTCCAAGAATTGTATCAATTCCTCATAGGAGCCAGGTTTCTCCACAAGGTGCAAAAGAAAGCATTCGAATGAGGCGACATATACTAAACCTGCCAATTGGCCTCAAGCCTTGAAGACTACAGTTGACCATGAACTTGCAGAGACCAAGAGATAAAGCTGGGACAGGGAGTTTAATTACTTGGCAGAAATTAAAAGCTCTTTGAAAACAGTATTAAATCCACTACTGTGGGATACATCCAAGGAAGTACCTTTCATTAGACTTACTAAGCATCTTCAACAAGGAAGTGTTTTAAAAAAAAAAGATAACTATCAGAATATTTTAATTCTGCCTAGTCCTCACCCTCTTAGTTAAGAACAAAGAGATCTGCTCTAGAGCGTACCATGACATCCTGAGGAAAACCCATTGCTGGCCGCTCTAACATAGCCTTTGCTTTCTGTCCTAGTTGGACTGCATCCAGCATTGCTTGCTAGCCTAGAGCCACACACAAAAGGGAGAACTGCTGCTTGTGAGTGAGCAAAGACAGAGGGAGAGAAAATCAGGAGTCCTCTATGCCAGCAAAGCCAAGTGCTGAAGCAACAGGCCTCATGACATCTAGAGTGAAGGGCACTGAAACCCGTGTTAACAGAAAGTTCACACCTGGGTGGCACCAGTCCAAAGCACCTTCAGGGGACAGATCAAAGATCATGCTTTACACTCCGCATTCAGAGTGACTGCTCTGATCTTTCATTACTTATGTCTTATTCCCCATCCCGGACAGGGTAGGAAGTAACTCTTCGGTGTTTTTTCAAAGCAGATAGAAAAGTGGGAAGTAGCACTAGAGGGTTTGGCATCTGCTCCACAGATCACAGCCACGGGCATCAACTTGCCACCTTGTGATCCAGTAGAACATGATGAGCCCAGTTTAGTGAAGACTGAACAGTAGGCAGCATTTGCAGTCCGCTTTCATGAATTTCCACTCATTGCTGTCCAGAAACAAGGCCAAATCCGTTAATAAAGACTGATCTCCAGAATGCAAAGGAATCAGTTTAGGAATAAGCCATTAAAAAGCTTAGCAGGTGATGGCATAAGCAGCCTTATGCAATTAAACTCCACACCGTGGTACGTGCTTACCAATTAATCTGATCACGTCAGCAAGGCTTTGAGCTATATTCTTTAAATCTGTGTACTTCAAGGCTATGTTTTGTTGTTTTCTGGGCTCCATTTATGTGACGAGTGTGTTCAACACATAGCCTGGGACTACATTTTCTTCTTAAGGAAGATTTTAGGGTCATCCATCTCTCACCTTCAACTGTCCTCCCCCAGCAGGTGCCATATTGATGGAATAGAAGATGAAAGGTGTCCTGCCTCTCCAGCAGGCAAGAACAAGATGGGGAAAGCACGTGCCCTAAAGCTTCAAGCCCGTGTAAGATAAGCACGTGCCCTAAAGCTTCAAGCTCCAGTGGGATCACCTTCCAGTGGGACACAGCACCAGTGGAATCACCTTCCAGGGACCACTAACATCCTCTGAACATAAATGTGTCTGGAGGCACTGGCAGTACTGGGAAGCTGGTGCTGTTGTGCGTGGGCGGCTGTCACCTATGACATTTCTGAACACCAAAGCTGAGCTTAGAGCAACTGGTTTGGATGGAACTAAACCCATGACCACGCTTGTTTGTACTTGTTCCCCCTACTCCCGCACCCTCCGTTACTAAAGGGGGCCATGGCAGCAGCATTACTTTATACAGACACAGTGCGACGAGCTGTTTGGAGCTTCAGGCAAACTGCAAACAGCTAAGCAGGCCCAGATCTGTCCTTCAACAGCAAGGACAGATGAGCAACACTCCTCCACGTTTGCCTATCGCCTGCCCAGTAATTCAAGCCCATGGTAGTTTCAGCCTTGGCTGAAGCATTTAGAAGCTAGGTCTTCAGCTGGAACACTCACCACCTCTGCAGGCTGAGCACAGAGCGGATGAGTAGCACATACAGGCCAGTGGAGTACATTTGCTTCCTGCAAGAGAATAATCCCTGGCCCCCAAGGGAAGAGTTAATTTCAGCTCTACTGCATTCTCTCCCGGCCCCTCCTGAGGGCCAGAAGAGGGAGAGACAAGCTCTGTAGCTGGGACTGATCAGTGCCCAAGGCTGGGAAGTTTTTCTGGGTGTTTCTTGCTACTCTTTAATTAAAGGAGAGATGTGGATCTTGCTCAGCACACCAACATCTGTAAAATGCCCTCTTGGAAGCCAATGGGTGTTCAATTAATCAATGTTTCCTAGTCACCAGTGAACAGTCTTTCTTACCTGGATGGGCTGGGAGAACTGCTGTATGGAGGTGAAGGAGACGGTGTCCTTCCCTGGCTTTCCAAGCCTGCTGAAGTCACCAGGGAACTCCTAAAGAATGACAAAAAGAACCCAGCTGTTCAGGCCTGGGAACCAACCCTGCTCCCTCCACTACAAAGCACAGCAACAGAGCTGAGTCTGCCCAGCACCCTCTGGGGAGTCTAGTCCTAAGAGCCCTGGGGACTGTCATGCTGCCCCAGGTACACTCTGGTATTCAGGTGCCACATGCTGATGATCAAACTGAAAATGGTCAGAACTGTCAGGTGACAGTTATCCCTGAAACAAAAGGTAACTCAGCAACACCTTCCCTCCCAGTCACCAGAAGTCCCTAATGCACCAGATGCTCCAGTGGCTAAACAATTCCGGATGCCTTGGTGATCTTACCCGCTGTACATCAGGCTGTCCTGGATTGGCTTCCCTCCTGCAGCCTCAGCAGTTAAATCCCCTGAGGAACAAGGAACTGCAGAAACACATTAATTCAAGATCATTTTCTTAAAAATCATTTTATATTCAGATCAACTGAGATTTGGGGTAAAATTTCCAGCTCTCCAAGACCTGCTGAGTTGCTTTCTGAAGTCAGAATTTTGCAAAATACATGTGGGCTGAAGCTGATGTATATGCTGCTAATCCTTATAGCCCAAAGTTTTAGGAAAATTAGGGTGAAAGTAAGTCCCTTTGGAAGGAGGGCAAAACCTGACAGATTCATTTGGGGCAACAAGTATATGCCCACTTGGTGCAACCACTAGTTACTGTGCAAAAAGACAGTGGGGTGTGTTGCATGTAGGGCTTCGAAACACCCGTGTCCTAAGCAGCAAAAATCCAGGGCAGCCAAATGAGCTGGCAGCTGGATGCGCAACACAGGGGAGTTCGCGCCTTTGCCAAAACACCTGAACACCGGAAACATGACCAGCACAAGGCAAGTGTATACTGGTCCAATCACTGTTCCCAGGAAAAATAGGAGCAACACTGAGCTCTTCTTCATCATAAGGACTGCACAGCAGCGACCTTTCACAGATTCCAGTTCTACCCCTCCAAATTCCCGTTTTTATACAAGTAGTGCAACTGTGAAAGGACGGAGCACAGCATTTATCTCTAAGTTCCAACTCAGCAAAGCATCTCACAGAAGGTTGAGGTTGAATGATGTCCTTCTGCTGGGTGAGGAAGAACTCGTCCACGGGCATACTTAGGCATGTGGCTGAACTGGGGCCCTGGCTCTACGTACATACATATTTTCAAGAAATTCCTATCGAAGTATAAACATACAGAGGTGCTAAAGTGAAATTCAAAGTGTTTAAAGAAAAATCCAACATCTTTTAGGTTTTCAAGTGTAAAATCAGCTTGATAGCTGAAATCCTGTCCTGGACTGTGATGCTGAGCGAAACTGAGGACAGGATGACATGGATAGGGCTTCTGTGAGAGAAAGACATTTCCCTGTGAGCCTGCTTATCTTCTTTTCCAGTTGGATTGCCAGGTTCAATCTCTTATTGAGGTCTCTGAGTAATCTTCACTCTCAAATCCTATCTTTGAAGGTAATTACAAAATACCCTTTGAAAGTAGCCAGCGAGACAGATGTATCAGCCAGCCTGGGAACAAAACCATTCCTGTTACTCAGTCCAGACAGGTTTAATTGCTCTTTCAACTTTCTAGTAACTGTCCTTAACATCCACAGCCCCCTCCGCTTAGAACATCAGCTTTTCCAGAAGCCACCTTACTTGAGAACGGTGCTGGGACCATAACGAAGTCATCTGTGTCACAAGAGGAGTTCTTACTGCTGCTTCCAGCAGAGTCCTTAGATCCGTGCAGAAAGCCGGGGGAATCCTGGGTGGGGGATGCCAGCGCCTTCTCTTGCAGCTGCTGCTGCATCTCTCCAAGGGACTGCTAATTCAAGGAGAACATAAACACTAGTTTCAGCATAGCTACTTCTTCATTCTGCTTGATCCTTTAAGCTGAGCTGTACAAGGCCGCAAACAACAGTTTGCTGATAAACCAGCACTGACAGTTTGTCAGAAGCAGCTGTTTAGTTTACAGAAAAGGAACAGGCTTTTGCATCCGTGTCAGAACAGCACATCTTTTGTTACACGAGATACTACCAGCATGTCTGATGCTTCCCAGATAAGAAGAAAACAACAACAAAAAAAATATCACTTGAGGTATGGCATCCGTCTGCTAAGGCTTTCTGGATCAACCATGCATTTTCTACCAACGCAATTTAGTACGGCTGTGAAACAGAGAAGAGCTTTCAGAGATGATTTTGGTTGTTCTTTTGGGTTATGTTTTTTTGTTTTTCTCTTCAGCATTAAGTATCTGGTATCTACTTGCACTTTTGCAGTAAGCAGCACTCAGGAATGTGTACAAAAGTGCCCCTGCACTTTAAGGACAGCTCTGCTTTATTGTAGTGCTAACAAGGAGCTAAAGGCAGGCCTGAAGGAGGCTAAGCATTCAACAGATGAACACCTCAGCCATCAGAGGCAGGACAGACCCTAAAAAGTCCCATTTTTCTGTCTCCTTCAGCCAAACAACGAATATCCCCATAATCCTCGTGTTTTGCAGACAGATGGAGGAGGCCAGAGGGTTTAAGAAAGCTTTAAGACAGCTGAACTGTCCATGGAGTAGATCACAATCTTTCTCAGCCTAAAAATCCATTAGGATAAAAGCTTGAATCAGCTTTCACTTGGGTCTTATTAAGACCTTGTTCACCCTCCGAAGACTCTGCTGCTGTACAGGTGGGGACTGACTCTTACTTCACGTGCAGTACATACTAGCAGAGGGAGCAGCCATCAAAACTGTCTCTTTTCCACCCAACCTCCTAGCTCTGCCCTGCAGACGTGGCATTTTTCACATGCTGGGTCAGCACTCCTCCATCAGGAAAACTTCAAAATGCAGAGTGGGACCAGTGCAGTACACTTCTAACATGGGAACCCCTCCCCGTCTGGCCACAAGTCTGTACCATTCCCAAGCTTCCCAAACTAGGAGGGCTCAGGGGAGAGAATCCAATTTTCACACTGTCTGCCCATTCCTGGAGTCGTATGGTCAGGAGAGCCTTAGCCAAGGTAGGGCTGCAGGGGGGAAGAAGCTCTTGGGATACAGTTATGAAACATTCAGAGGACAGCAGATCTCTCCTCTCTGCCAGCCCACATCACAAGCACCTACGTCAACTTCTGAGAGGGCCCATCAGCCTTTCCCACACCAGGCTGAGACTCCTTGGCCCAGGAAAACTCAGAGAACAAAGTAAAAAGGCAATAATGGCAAGGAGGAAAAACTTCCATCCTTCTCCTTTCCCCTACCCATCACACCACCAGCATTCCTGAGTTCATAGTCAAAAGACAGCTTTCACCAAGAGCCTCCAAAAACAAGCTCTCAGTTCAGTGAGCTGCAGGAATGTCACAGTTAATGTTCTGCCCTCTGGAAACATTTTCCTCTTTTCAGGTAACCAGAGAGAAAAACCGTCAGTTCAGATCATCTCGCAGAAGAACACCGGACTGTGGCAGGTCTGGTTTGAGCAAACAGCTTTGCTGAATGTCCCTCTGTGGCGCCTGGGAATGCTGGTCGGCAAGGAGCAGGGTCACTTTACAAAGGAGGGTGGATATGCTGTCAAGCTGCAGAGACTTTGCTTGAAAACACAGAACTTACGGCCAAGTAAGCAGTGCTATACCCTGAATTAGTGACTGCTTGCTGATTCCAAGGAGCTTTCTGTCTCTGCCAAGACATCATAAAGGCTTTTCATATAATAGGCAATAGCAAATTGAAAGGTTTCTTGTGGACAGAAGACAACCTTCAGGATCCAAACTCTAAACAGACTAGAGAAGACACTGAACTAGCCAGAACTAAAGCGTTCAGTGACTTGCACCAGAAGACAGCAAAGGCAGAGACCGTTTCCAAGAAAAAAGCAGGGAGAGCATTATAAATAAGCAGGGAGGTCATTAACACAATATAGCATCTTCTGGGCTATACTTACAGGAGGTGATGCCAGGTGGGAAGTAGAAGAGCTGCTGGAGGAACTACCGGAGCCTGAGCTGGGATAGGAAGGCATTGGCACGGAAGCAGCTAAAACCAGCAAAAGACAAAACACAAAGAAGTTGTCAGACCAAGATCAATCAATCATAAAAGGTCTTTTTCATCTTTTCCTATCAGGTTTATCTCATGTACTACCATGTATGTTGTCTACCAGATACGGTCAATTAAAGGAGGACAAAAGAGCAACTAGCATTCTGCTCCTTGCATGATTCACAGCCATCCACTCCACACTTTCACAGCTACAGCTCTTGGGGAGGAAGGTCTCAGGACACAGGACCAAGGTCAGATATCCACTCTACAGCTGACCTACACCAATAGCAAGATGGTTTCTGTCCTAAAGAGCCTCCAAAGCATCCTTGCAAAAGAAGGGAAAGATAAATAGACAAGCCAAAGGTAACACCAGCTCTTTAAAGGGCTTTCAAGTATCCAGTGGTTCAAATTTCCCAGTCCACGCACACAAGACTGAATAGTGCACAAGCATCCCAACATCCCCGCTTCAAAGCGGCTCCAAGTCAGATTTTACTCTGCAACCACACTGTTATTTGAATGACTTGAGACAGAGATCAGAGGCAACGAATGCTTAAGTGAGGAGAGGAACACTTTGCTTCTCTTCCATTGTGCTGCTAGAGAATTAGCACCTTGTATCAGGTTTCTGCCTTTACAGGATCTGTACTAATGACTCCATACTTAATACAGGGAAGGTTAATGACACCTAGATGAATAATACTTCTGTTTGAAGTAAAACTACCTCTCATTAATCACATTAGATACTACAAAGTACTCACTCTTCAACTGGCTAGAAAAATGAAAGTCCACCTCTCGACAATTAACTTTTGAAACAGTGTTCTAATGATAAAAGAATCACAAAATATGCCTTTTAAAGAAACACTTTAATTGCACAGTCTATCAAAAAAGGTTAAAGGATGACTGGAACAGTGTCTCCCAGCACAAAGAGAGCAATCACTTAAATGCTGAATTGCTCTGACTGACAGAGATGTAACAAGATCCAACAGCAGGAAAACAAAGCCAATGAAGTTTAGACTTAAAACACCCGTTTTAATGTTAAGTAATCAACTGCTGTTAACAGTTTAACCAGGGTCACAGTGATCTTCTCCACCCTTTGCTATCATTAACCTCTTTAGCAAAACATTCTGGTTTTGTTGAAGTTATTCTGAAAACAGAGATCAATTCAGCAGAGTGCTGGGGCTTGTGCAGTAGGAAGCCCTGGTGGGATGGCAGCATGGGGCCTGTGTGCAGTGACACACACACCCCCCCACACCCCTTTTTCTCCTGTGTCAGACCATACCGGCAGTGCTCACTCTGCCAGTGTTCTGAGAGTTAGGTCCAAAATGGAATAAATCTTCCAAAGCCGGGGCAGAGGCTGCTTTTCAGCCTTTGCATCCGTTGCCCCTTGCTGGGCCGTGCTGTGAGAACACACTGCCCAGGCTCTGCTGAAGGAAGGGGGATTGTGGACAACGAGTATTCTGGGAGGTCGGTCAGGGGCTTGGCAGGGAGAGCCACACTGCCCGCACCCCACACACTCTGCAAGCACAGCTGGTTCCCGCTCCCCACGCTCAGGGAACACACACAGAGGTCTGAGAACTCGCTTGTGAAATGGAGAGCTCTGTCCTGCCTATGCCACACTGCTTTTGATCTCCACGATCTCCTCAGGGAGCCTGCAGAGCGATCTCTACACCCTCCCTAAGCATCTAATACCAGAAACCTAAAAGGGGAGAAAAACATCTCCCCATTTTTTTCCTGCCACGTGTTACAGAACAATTCACCCTTGTACAGACAGAACTTCCTACTATGGGAAGGCACTTCTGAGTGATTTCTGAATCCACACGTGCCTGCTGCAAGACTTGCATCACCGTTCATTTTTCCTGGAATTAGTATTTTTGTTAGAGTCATTTCAGTTCTCTCTCAAGGTCCCCTTCTGCTCTATTTTGGTTCTGTGTCTATTATTGATTTAAACCTGGCTGGAATTGAGACTTTTCTATTTTTGTCTCTTTGCTTTGGACAGCTTTCCATTAATCTAGGAAGGAAGACAAGCAGGCAGACTTTGCCACTATCACCCAAAACTCAAGTTAAAACTATCTGCATGAAGCACACCTTTAAACACAGCCTCTATTAATCATTGTTCCTATTTAAAACCAAACCCTGTCAGCTCCCCAAATTCACACTGTAATGCTGTGAGGTCCAACTCAAAAGATTCTGACACTAAAACCAGACTTTCATGCATGCAGAACCACAAGGTTTGGCTCTGACAAACCCTCTCTGACCACCTCATCCCTGTTGGTGCATTTTTCAGCGTCAGCCACACAGGATAGCTTGAAAGCAGGATGCTTGCTTCCATCTCCTCCTCAATCCAGGCACTCCCAGTTTAAAATTAAAAAGGGTGCAAACACTTGGCTCGTCATGTTTTCAGCCCAAGTCTGAATGCAGGGATTGTTAACATGGACTGAGGCCCCCACCCAAATCCAGAAATTGCTGGATTGTAATGTAAATAAGTCTGTTTTCATAATTGTCCTCTCCAACTTGTTCCAGCAACAAAACAGTCATCCTGTCCGTTGCGTAACCAGTGCCAACTGGTTTCAAAATGGGAGAGCTGGGAGCCATAAAGGCAAGCCTATGCTCCAGCTGTGTGGATCTTGATTCTGGATCCTACACCTGCAAAAATCCCTTCTGACAAGTCATCCATACCAGGGGCTCAATTGTCCTAAAAATATCCGAGCCTTAAGCGTCATATAAAAATCTTTATTTGGGATCTGAGTTTTACCCACATTGGAGAGATGCATTTTTGTGATTTTCTGGATTCAATTAAAACCAGTCATCAAAAAGTTATTTAAATTGCAATCTCTGACAAGGCATTAGTTTGAGCGCAAAAAACTGAGAGGACTTGCCCAAGGAATACGCTGCTTTTAAGAGTTTAAAAGTTTGCACCATTAAAATCTTCTATATGCAGAAGTCATGACCATTTTTGCTAGTTTTTACCCGAGTATTTTAGGTACAACGCGATTATAGAGATGGTAAAAGTCAAGTTAAGCCTGACAGATATTCCTGACGCTGCACCACCGTACACCTCTGAACCGTGACCGCTCCTGTTTCACGCTCAACTCACAGCGAAGGAGGTACCAGCTTTTCATACATTAAAGGCAGGAGCAAAAAAGGCTCCAAAATACTCTGCACAGGTACCAATTACAACGTGTTTACTGAGAGAAGACCTGCACAGGCGTCTAATTATGCCTCCTCCTGTGTTATTACTGTAACGCACTGCCCCACACCGTATGCTGATCAGATCTGGCTACAGACAGATGACATTCCGACTAGACACAGTATTTTAAAGACTTTATTAATTTTTTTTTAAACACATCTAAGGTACATGCTTAGTCACAGTACAAAACACACAATATAAAATAAAATATAAACAAACAAAAGGATAAAGTACCAGTTTTAGTTAAAGCCCAAGACCCTGAACCTGCTCTCCAGGCTAAAGCCTGCGGCAAACAGAGCTTCGCAGTACAGTCTGGATGGCAGCAGACTCGGGTACTTGCTTCACTAAAGGAGTAAGAGGAGGAGGAACGTGAAGACAACCACCCCTTGGACCGTAGAAGAGAGGATGAGCTTGTCAGAAATGCCATATTTAAATATTTTTGACTGAAATGTTGATTTTGCTGAGGTATCTTGGAAAACACACAAATTGATTTAAACGAGGGGGATCCCTCGCCTTTAGCAACTTCAAAATTCTCCACGTAGAATTATCCACACTTGAGGATTCCCCAGTTTTCCAGAATTGCAAAATTATATTTAAGAATTCTTCAAAATTAATGATTGTGTGACCAGAGCTGGACCAGTCTTGAAAGGGTTCAGGAGCCTGGGTGATGTGTTCAGTTCTGCGTGCTGGTGGCAGCTCTCCCAACCTGCCCTTGCCACCTGAAGGCAGATTTGTCTGCAGGGGTATGGAGACCACCACACTCTGCTCAGACTGCAGAGGAAGTGTTTCACCTGAGACTTGATTTGGGACCTAAATGGATGTGCAGTTGTGTGCATCTGCGGTGCCTGGAAGGTCCTTTAGGCAAAGGCTGCACAGTGAGTCCCTGAGCTTAGCTGAGGTCTCGGTGCATTCATCACACAGGCACAGATGCTGGTATAGATCATCCAACAAACTCTTCCGAGATAAACTTGCATGCTCGAAAGTGAGCGACTTAGTCCCACCCGACTGAAGTCAGTCATAGCCCAATTATCAGCTCCAAGGAGAATAAAGCCACGAAGGCACGCTGTTCCTCCCCACAGTTCCCCACCGCAGGCCTGAGGACTAATTCAGTCTGGGCACAAGCATCATGATTCAGATGCAGTCGTACGTCTTCTCTTCAATACTTCCTACACTCATGATGTTGAGCCACATGATAACATGAAGTAGCACAATAAACTTCTGGACTCGCCACAGTGCTGCACGCAAAGCCAGGGCAGCTAGCCCCTGAGCAACTGCAACCTTGCTGAGTCACCTTCTTCAGCTAGACCTGTGCACGTGTTAAACACGTTACCACGTTAGGCAGCATTCCATCCAGCTCAGCTGAGTGTTTTCTTACTGAGATCACCATAGCCCAGTCCTTCGCTATCAAAAGGACCACCAATCCCACATGCAGCCTTTCTCATCCAGGCTCTTCACTGCACTTCCCAGAGGCCTCATCCATCACTGCCATCTGGCAGGAGCAGAGACCTCCACAGCAGACTACCAGAAACATCTTCGCTAGCATATTTCTGTGCACAACTTGAAGACCTCCAGCAACAGGGAGATATTTCTCTCCATATCTTTTCAAAACCAGTAGTGGTCTTTCCTGCCTGCAGAGGACTCCAGGCTCTGGATATGTGCACGGAGGCAAGGACCAGCAGGGCAGCAGAGAGGTCTGGAGCTCATACAGTCCTTACCTGCCTGTAAAGGCGCTATTTTTCTTGGGCCTTGACCCCACACCACTAACTGTGGCGCAGCTGGGGGCAAAGGCTGAGCTACAGTCCCCTCCCCATAATGGTGCCTTTGGTTTCTGCACAGCAAATGAGCAGAAGTTGGAAACTGAGGCCAAGTCAGGAGAACCCTCTTGTGTTCGCAGGGGGTTTTCTGTTCCACTGGCCAACAAAGCAACGGAACTGCTGGAGGCAGGAGATGAGCTGGTGGGCATGCAAGAACGTCCTGAGAGGGAAGTCTTCTGCCCGCAGGGGGATCGGACTTTGAAGAGCTTTTCCCACTTAGCAGTGGTATAGCAGCTGCTGAGAGCTGAGCTGGCTTAGGAGCAGTCCTGCCCAGGCAGAGTCCTTTCCTG
Organism: Buceros rhinoceros silvestris; assembly: GCF_000710305.1. Lineage (NCBI taxonomy): Eukaryota > Metazoa > Chordata > Aves > Bucerotiformes > Bucerotidae > Buceros > Buceros rhinoceros. Next base: position 45,799 of record NW_010391088.1, on the reverse strand, counting down.
CCTGCAGAACAGTCCTGTTTTCCAGGACTCGCCCCACATCTTGCTGGTGCAGATGGAGATAGGGGCCTGGCTGGCTTGCAAGCTCCCTTAAACCAGAAGCGTCTTTTCTTGCCCACAGGACGGTCACCTGAGTACACAGTTAAAATCTGTATCAGGACCAACTGACAAGTCCTGCTCTGGAACCAGAAAAGCAAGGCTGTCACAAGTGATGTGCACAGCAGACAAGGGGCATCCACCCACGGCACACATGTGAGAGGGGCTCCATGTTCAGAGAGCATTGGATGTGCTTCCTCCAAGACTTCCAGCTTTGCACTGGACACCCCAAATCAGTCACTGATGAAAATTCTTGCCTCCATCATTTACTCAGGCGATTAAAGGCCTAGGCTGATCTTTCCAGAAAGAGACAACCATACACAATCCCACTATACCACGTCTCTTGGCCAGAGGCCTATTATATCCTATCTGCTAGAAACAATTCTGAATTGTTTCCCACGGAAAAGAAACCTCTGAATCATACCTAGTACACGTGGCTGGAAATTCTCACAAGTTTTCAATCAAAAGAGGAAAGAAAGTGAGAACTGGCCAGTTCTCACAGAGCATCCACATTTAACCCTCCTAAACAAGGCTTATCAAGAATTTGGAGGTAAATGCTGGAACAAGATTTGGTGTCCAGAGCCTGCCATTTTGCAGAGCCAACCTAAGGTACCACCGGGCAGGCAGGAGCCAGAGTGCCAGTATCCACTATCCGCTATTCTGAATTGTCCTGCAGATGTGGATGAAAAGCAAAATCATGCTGCATAATCCTGTTTACCTACAAGCATCCCTGCTGGCCAAGCACTTCACACAAAGCAGATGAATACACTTCAAAGCTACATTTCCTTCTGCTTTAGGTTTCTAAATAGCCGCCCTAATCATCCCTTTGAAGATAACTCAGCAAAATTAAATACATTTTGATGTCAAAATCTGGACATGACACTGTAATAAACACTGAATCCCTGCTTAAATAACTAAAACACAAAGCAGTCTTTCTTTCCTTTTGGATTAGCGGGAAAAAGTTGTGTCATGGTTCAAAAAGAGTTGTAATCAAAAATGCAACACTTACATTTTTTCATAGAGGCACTTGCATCCAAGAACGGGTGATGGAAAAATTCATCTGAAAAAAGAAATCAAGAGCAATGACTCAGTGAAAGGAAATGACTGTAAGAAGTTTACAAAGTAGTTAAAGCATAGCAAGCTACGGTAATTGTCACTGATTTTTCCATGCAATCCAGTCCAGCGTGGAGGCTGACTGACCGCGGTTGTATATAGTAGGGGTCAAGAATGCAGACTGGGACTGGACACAGGAACTACGCATACAGAAAACGGATGGGAAATTATGTGGATCCGGAGGTTGCTACATCAGTGTATATATATAAAAAAACCAAAACACAGTAGCTCTTCTGCTACCAGCCATCTATGCAAAATCATCTGGGGGCGAGGCAGAGAAGGGAAATCAGCCAGGGCAATTATGTGAATGAAGAAAGGGAGGGGCAAAAAACCCCAGAAGCTTTGCCAAAAGCACAGCCAAAGGACAAGAGGATTTTATACCTTGGGACTCGCCACCAGTACTAATGGACCTTCCTTCCCAACAGGGCACTAAAGAACTTAGTAAGGGTTTGCTGCAAGCTACAACCCTGGGCTGCTGGGGAGAATACACTAAATTAATTGTTACTTCTCCTCTGTCTTGCAACAGCACTTACACTTGTAGGAACTGGAATCAGTTATTGAAGGCCAGATAGCATGACTGTGTCGAAACCAGCATGGCCACATCTGTGCAGTGCATCAAAAGCTCTTATCTGCCAGAAGCGAGACATCCTAAGGCACAAAGCAGCACTAAAAGACAACGCTGATCAGGATGGCAAGTCACCCTAATGGAAGGTAACCAGGAGCTATATTAAGCACACTGTGATTAACTCCTCTTCCACAGAAGAGGAATGATGGACGAAAGGACTTCCACCACGTGATCTTCCATCACACAGAGACCCAAAACCATTGTGCAGAAGGCAGAAACGCATTTTCTAACAGGCCACCACAGCCCGACAGCCCAGAACTCCTTCCTTTCACAGCAGAAAACTGCTGCTTTCTCCACTCATTACAGATGATAGCCTGCAGATCCAGGCCAAGCAGAGCTTCTCTCCTGGCTTCCTGCAGACCCTGCACATGTTTCTCTCCTCACAAGTAGCCCCACTCCTGCCTCCTTGTCTATGATCCACTGCAGCTCTCTGCCAGAGCTCTATCACAATCAGCAGCTCGGCCTTTCAGGAGCATTAGTCATGGATCAACACTGATTATTTGGCTAACTGCAGGCAGTTCAACTTGTTTTCCCAGCACAGATTTCCTGTTGCAACACCCAAGGTTTACAAACTTCTGCTTTCTGTAAACAGCTCCTCTTTGGTCAGTGAGCTTTCCAGAAAGCAGCAACTAGGATTTTTGTTCATCTGCTTTTTTTAAAACTTAAACAATGCCCATCTCCCCAGCCTGTCCTTGCCACTGCCATGCCAGGGTCCTGCAGCCAGAGTGCACTGGTCTGGAGCTTAGCACAACAGAAAAGATGGAAGTCTCTGGCAGCAAAATCTCAGATTAGATCTGCTGTGGATGGAGAACATCCCTACCTCGTTGGGAGCTGCTCAGCTGCTGGAGTTTCCTGCTCCTTCGCCAACCTGCTCCTCCAGAGGGTATCATCCCTCAGCTGAGCTCATTCAGCTGGGGTGGAAGTGATGATTTCATTCACTTCTCCCCCTCCAAACTGTTTAATAGCTGTGCTTGCAAAGCAAAATTTAAACAACCCTGCTTGCAA